>NC_072466.1:21893612-22113612 GCF_027596085.1 Anoplopoma fimbria | reverse complement strand
ACACTATAACACCCACCTTATCAAACACACATCACACTATATGTGAATAGAATGTGATGTGCCCGTCTCTGTATACTTCTCCATCTGCCACACACACACACATACTGTAAGCCCCATCTGCCACAAACTCATATTTAATGTATCATCAGCACCTCTGTCTGAGCGGAGCAGTGGCGCCATTCATCGTCCCGTTGCAGGCTGTTTGCCTCGTAATATTCAGGTGAAGGGACACATTGTGTAGTCTTATTTTTGATGACAAGTGGGTGTCCAATATGGGTTGTGACTTTTGCAATTTTTGTTGTCCCAGTAAGACTGTTTATTCAGTTTAAAAGCACAGCATTATCTCAAAAGAGTGATACAAATGGAAATATGATGGCCTCTACATATTGTTGCTTTACACTGAAAATCATTAATCATCTTTTAATTTGGAGATTTTTAATTTTTCTGATCAACTAAAGTAATCAGTGTTCCTTAATGCATTGGTTGAGAAAAAATCCATCCTCTTAAAGGTATAGCTCTGATTTATTTAAAAAGGGGTTGTAAGAGTTACTTATCCTTAGTCAGTGTGTACCTACAGTAGATTGAGTCTGAACAGGAGTACCAATGTATTGCTGTGGATGGGGGCAGCAGCCGAATGCTATTAAGTTTTTCTAAGTGTATAAATGACGTTTTAAGTGTACGCTATATTTAGAATATCTTCAGTCCTTTATCTTGCCAAACAGCCATTTCCACCAGGAAGCTGAAGCCGTAGGCTATGCTTCCTTCAAAGCCACCAGACTCCTATGAGAAAAACTGTAATTTAACACAAGAGTTGCTGGTCTACCACTGCCATGGTTGAGACCAAGTAAATATATTTATTTGGGTTGGTATAGTAACAAGCTATCACATTCATTTCATTTCCTCTCATTAGTAAAACAGAATGTACGCTAGCCTTTCCTGTTAGATGCAATGTTATTAGTAGACTCCCTCAATAGTGTATTGCAGATATAATTGTTAAATAAAAGACTGTGGAAGAAATTTCTGCTAATTTATCTGGCGCCCCAAATACACCAGATAAATTAGCGTATCTGGCGTTTCCTGCGTTTCACCTGTTGGTCCCAAACCAGTCTTTGGGATGGATATTTGTAATGGTTTACTTCGGATTCTCTTAAACAGATATTGATTTGTCTACAGCAGCACTATGTGGATGAGCTCTATGGATAAACACATCCTACAACCCCACTCCGAGCCCCTTTAAGATAAATATACCGTCTAAAAACACAGCAAATTAGCTGGAAAATGTGTCAATGATCTGAAAACAGTGCGGATTAAAAATTTGGCATTTTGAAGATGCAACATTACAAAAGGCATCGATGATAGCCGAACCTTTGTCGCAGCCAACATTTAGACTGGCCCAAGCAGGAAAGGCACAGGTGTAATTAATAACATAACGACAGATGAGTTCAATGAAGCGTCCCGGTGAGTCAGCACACACACAATACCAGGACCTCCCGCTAAGTGGAATGCAGCCATCAATAATGTCATCAAATACACCTGGGCTGGTCTGCTAAATGCCTGTAAAGAATATTTCTGTGCTGATATTCACACAATTTATTATCATATAAGCATGACGTTTATTACAAAAAGAAAAATAGACATTAGTATATTTTGTGTTGGAAAACCACGCAATGAGAATGAATCACAGTCTTGTCTCTTGGAGAACAACCAGCCACTCAGCAAAGTCTGATAGTTTACCATACTGACTAATAAAGAGACATGTATACAGCAATATCTCTATTTCAAGTTAACTTTTTGGGCCTCTGTGTTTATCACGTTGTCACCCAGCAGTCCAATTGTTACTTGTCACTTTAGGATACAAATACAGAACCCTTAGCGGAGAATGGAGTCTTTGAGGTTCCATATTCAATTCAATTCAATTCAGTTTATTTTGTATAGCCCAGAATCACAAATTACAAATTTGCCTCAGAGGGCATGAAGTAGTTCCAATGAGGCATGAAGTAGTTCCAAAGTGTTCAAAGTGAGGTCGGTGGTTCGTCCAGAGTTTACAGGCCATTGTTATTGGACAATGGCTTTTTATCAGATTCATATTGATAAAACAAACTTCCGTTCAGTTTTATTTGAAGACGTCACCCTTGGACCATATGGACAGCAAAATGTCCTAGTGTCCTCATGCTTAAATGATTTAATACGGAAAAACAATAAAGCTTATCGACCCATAATTGACTAATGGAAATAATGATAAGGCTGCAACTAAAAAGTATTTACATTATCAATTGATCTATGACCAATTCATTTGGAGTAAAATCAGTAAAATTACAAAAAATTGTAAAATAGTAAAACATACATCACAATTTCTTAAAGCCCAATGAGACGTTTTAAAATACAGTAAAAAATATAGTAAAAGAACGTTTGTTGACATTTATACTGCCATTTCCACATCACCTTATTTATTTTTTTGGACTAATTGATTAATCGTTTGGTCCATAAAAGATCATATAATCCTCCTTTGAAGAAAACCTGTAATTTAGCACAGGAGTTGCTGGCCTTCCGCTGCCAGGGTTGGCCATGCCCCCCCGAAGACATTCCAAAATCCAATTCTAATTTGTTCACAACGATATAAAACACAGAAAAGCCGAAACAATTGAAAAGCTTAAACCAATAAACATTTTGTATTTTAGTTAGAAGACATTACAAGCTACAGTAATCACACATGGTACACTGACTTTATCGTTCACTCCTCTCCAACACAACTCCAGTTTTTCTACTCTTAAAGGTTGGTGTGACCTCCTTCCTCTCCGTCTCTCCTCAGTCTGTACAGGGTTCTCCACACTCTCCCCGTTTTCCTGAATCCTCCTTCTCTCACCGTTTGACGAGCTGTCTGAGCTAATTAATTTGCCTGACTTCTCATCCTCGCCTCATCCTCCACTTTGATGTCAAAACCGGGGGTTTATTTCTGTTGCTTGTTAAACAGACAAAGTCCTACTTTTTTGCTGAGCTGAACTTTAGCTCTGTTCCCAAGGGGAAATGCTTCAAAATGTATGTATTCTTTGTTTTTCCCTCTCTGCTGCATTTTCAGCTGTGTAATCTTTCTAAACTGTCAGGTGTTACAAAAATCAAACAGCATTAAGCAATATGATTTAAAAAAAAGATACAACAAATGGGGCTTCGGGAATATATAAGAAGAACACTACTCATATAGAAATGGATATCGATAAGGAGATGTGAGAAATGTGAAAAAATATCTGACAGCCCTTAATAACACTGAGGATATTATTTATACATCACTTTTCAAGCTTAAGCACAAAGTGCTTTCCAGATTTAGAGATTTACAGAATAAAAACATCAGAAACCCATGTGAGCCCCCGTATTGCAACAAACCACTGAGCCCATACATAGACAGATGGAGGTGAGAGTGCAAAATACAAATTTAGAAATAAGTTAATATAAGTAAGTAACTACATATATATATTTAAATATCAAATATCAAAAGTGATCTCATATAAAACAGCTAGAATGCCAATTAAAAAAACAACTTAAAAGTGATAAAATATATATGGAAGTGAAACAATAAAGTTTAAATAAAACACCACATAAAGCGGAGATGTGAAGTGACATGGTAATGGAAAATAAACAACTTTTAAGTGTAGGTCATTTTGTAAAAGTGAGTTTTATGGAGGCTAGTACGAAGCTGAGGGATCTGTAACCGAAAAAGCAAAAACCCTTGGTTTTCAATCTGGTGGCTGGAATGAGTAAAATGATTTGGTCAGCTTATTTTAGGGACCTGGCTGGGCTGTAATGGGTTAAAAAGTATTTGATATAATATGGAGCCAGATCAGAAATGGAGCTGTAGTTAGTTATTAGAAATATTCAATAAATTCTAAAGGTAATGGGCAATCAGCGCAGTGATACTTAAAGTGAAGCGATATGACAAGACCTCATAGATTTAGTAAAAAATCTGGCTACTGAGTTCTGGATAAATTGCAATTGTGAAACTGAGTGGGAGTTTTATCGGGTAAAAGCAGAGTTGCAATAGTCCAGACGTGATGATATAAAAGCATGTATGATTTTTTTTCTGTCATTAAAATTTAGCATGTGTCTTATCTTACAGATGTTTCTTAATGGATATTGATGTTGCTGCTCAAAGGATAAGTGGCAAAGGTCACCCCAAGGTCCTTAGTCACGGACTTAACACTGTCAGTGAGTGAACCAATAGAGGGGAGAATCTGTAGTTTATGATGTTCTTGACCAAAGATCAAAACCTCAGTTTTATTGTTATTGAATTGTAGCAAGTATCTGCCAGCCAGTCATTTACATTGCACTGTGGCTTCATCCTACATCCATACCACCAGCAACCTCTAATTCGATGGTTAAATGGAGCTTGCTGATTGCTAGCTAGAGTGCCAAAGCTGTTACAGCAACAGAATGGACGTATGGCTATGCCGGTATGTGATCATCTGCTGATAGCCAATTGGGCTATCAATTTGAGTTTTCCTATACTGACAGTCAGGCCACAGTTTGTCTCAAGTTGACCAAATGTTGAAAATAATCACGTGTTATGGCTTGGAAGCCCAGAACAGCCATGGTTGAATATTGCATTACATGACATTCCAGGATCTCAACTTAATTAATTCATGATGTTGGGTCAAACAGATCTACAGCTGTTAACAGATAAAATTAGCTTTTCTTAGGTCTTTCCTGACAGGCGACCTGTAATATAGTTATTTAGCCCGATGGACAGTGGACTTTTGAGGCTGATAGTGATATTGAGTTTAAAAACATCCAATAAAGATCAGCTACAACCATAAAAAAAATAAAAAATATTGAGGACCCTTAAATATCCAGTGTGTAGCATTTTGGAGGATCCATTTGCAAAAATGGAAAATAATATTCGTAACTATGTTTTCATTAGTGTATAATCACCTGAAACTAAGAATCCTTGTGTTTTTGTTAGCTTATGAAACTGTGGGAATGTGGGCCGCCAAATGCAAAAATTGCAGCTGTCTGAATTGTTTTGCTCCTCAAGTAGATCAGGGGAAAATCTTAAATCATAAGTATTAAAACGTCTTGTTAATCATTAGTTGGATATCATGAAATTTGGTACACGCAATGTATTTCCTCAGAATGAGTTTAAATTACTTTGGGGATCTCCTGACTTTTCCTGCACAAGCTAATCATGTTCCAATCGGCCTCAGCTGTACTGTGTGTTTAATTGCTAATTAGCTAATGTTAGCATGCAAACAAGCTGAACTGAAATGAACATGGTAACATTATAATTTCTTATCATCAGCATTTTGCACTGGGTACAATTCATTATCAGTTTTTCTGCAGATCATTTTCTGCCAATCAGCTAATTGATTAACCAAATAACCCTGTAATACAATTTCTTGTTCCCTATTAGCTTACATATATGGCGATACCAATGTATTTCTGATTAGCCAGTTGGGCTCTAATGAGTAATAACCTCTATCTGAGAAACAAAGGTGACATTGACGTTATGGTACTGTAGCACTGCAAAACCTCTTAGGGAGGAGGTCCAGTCCACTATTAGCATCTTGGTTTTTTAATGCCATTACCATACATTTGTAACCTTAATCAAGCAATTTCATTGCCTGAACCAAACTGGACCGCAATCTTGGAGGTCGCTGATAAGAAGACACTATGAAGACTTTGTGTAATAGTAATTTGTAACAGTTTTGCAAAGCACTGTCAAGCTTATGTCATCCAGCCCATAGGGCTGCTTGATTGAAAAGCAATGTATTCAATTTTATGGGAAGGTAATGTTATCCTTCAAAACAATTTTTTACTATGTTTTTATATTGACACATTAAATTAATTGATTGCAAATGAAATAGCACATCAACTTGAGACAACAAAGGCATGGATTTGCTAGCCTTCCTTGGTATAGAGCTTGTCTATTCTATTGTCAAAAGTTTGTCACAGAGATGCGCTACGTTATATCTGCCTATGACAGACCTAGATTCCAGTGCTTTGCCTGATATCCTGTCCCAAACGTTCTGGGCTTCATTA
Organism: Anoplopoma fimbria; assembly: GCF_027596085.1. Classification (NCBI taxonomy): domain Eukaryota; kingdom Metazoa; phylum Chordata; class Actinopteri; order Perciformes; family Anoplopomatidae; genus Anoplopoma; species Anoplopoma fimbria. Next base: position 22,107,585 of record NC_072466.1, on the reverse strand, counting down.
CTCAGTATGGCTGTTGAGTTCATGTAAGCTATAATTCTTGCTCACAAAGCTCGGTTGTTTCTCCAAGCGGCGAGCCAAGTGAGCAGTTCTCGCCCACTCATAGCACTGAGGTTACATCCAGTAACTGTTGCTAAGGGCAGAATGGGTGATTTCGCATATTTATCAAATCAAATTTGATTGGGGACCCACTCAAATGACCACATAGAAACATTGAAAACCTGTTAACATCACTGCAGTAGTATCAATAAGCGTATCGATAAGCAGTATCAATATCGTTATCAATGAAAATCCTAACGATACCTATCGTTACTCAATTTAAGGAGATTACCAAATTGTCATCTTGTGATATACGAGACCTTAGCAAAGAGTAATTTGGCTGCTCTGGGCCTCTGTAGATAAAAGCTCTGATGGTCAAAATAGATTCATATAAAAAGGCAAAGGTGATCTATTTCTGCAGTGCATACACATGCTAACACTAATAATATTGTGTTTGACAAGATAAAGCTTCTGGTTTCATTCACTGGAGGACAGTGAAATTGAGTGCCGGATTGAATTAAGTTATTGGTAGTTTTGGGTTGTGGGCTGCATGGCAATGTCAAACTAAGGTCAACGTCTGTTTTACACTCCCCCCCATTCACTTTAATAAATCGTAAAATTGGAGGTGAGGCAGCAGGATAACAGCTGATATGCAGAGGGGGTCTGTGACAGTTTAAATGCCGCAGGAGAGGGGATGTGATTGGAGGATGGGAGAACAGACGGGGCACAGGAACGGGCTGATGGGGTTGGCTATATGTGTGTCTGTCAGTAATTGGCTCACCCCAGGGTGCGTTTGGGTACATGGCAATAAAAAACAGTCAATACAATCCTCAAATCATTCTCCTGAAACTGCATTAGAACCTGTAATTAAGACTTTTCAGCCACAATATATATTTCTATTCATTTGTATTTGCTTACAGTCATTAAGATGGATAATATAATTTATTTTGTACAACGAATACACATATAGTACGATACCACTCAAATATTTTAATTCATTTTTAGATAGATAGATTGGTTGCACCGTGGCTGACAATGAATGAAAGACAGTCAGAAAGTAAGACAACCCCAAATGGTGCATTTGTGGCCCCAAAAAGGGGGTCAATCCTGAAGGGGTTGCATCCCTGCAGGATTATTTCTCAATGAAAAACAGAAACCCATTAAAATGATTTGGCGATGTCATTAGGAAGTGAAATATTTTCATGTATGTCACTTTTTATAATAGAACCCATGTTTTTGACATTGAGTGTGCATTTCACGCTGTTTTCTGATCTCTGATATGTGATTTGACTACAAATCTGAGTACATCTTTTTATAAACGAGTTTTAGGCTTCATGATGAAGCAGGTTATTTAATTAGTGGAGTTCCCCAAAGGCTGTTCACGCACAAAAAGTATAAATATTCTGTTTCCTTATAACAGAAAAAGTACGTTAACATTTTGTTAGCATTTGTTAGCTGCAGGGATGTCTTGGTTACGCAGGCCAACCCCAGAAGTAAGCATCAAACTGGTTCCCACTGGGAATTTTCCATTGGATTTTTGATTATTGCAGAAATTAATCTCTGGGGCAAACAAACGTTTATAATACTTACACGTTTTGTTAAGCAATATCATCTTCACAAATGGGCAGTACTTTTATGATTTTTTTTATTCAATAGGCAGAAGTATAAAGCTAACAACATTATCACATGGGCGTGAGTATACATAACAGGTCTGTAAAACCTCACGACTACTCAGCGCAATGATGTTTTGCCTCAATTAGCCACTTGTTAGACATTTAATAGCTGCAAAATTCATGAGATTATAGATATTTATTCACCTATTTTAATGTCACAGAACCAACATTTCACGTCCTACTGGAGTGCAAAAAGGTTTGCTCTTTTTATAGAACCAACATTTAAAAAATATATTCAGTTTCACAGGTATCCAACCAGGTATCCCAAAAAAAAGCCATCTCCCGGTTTTAAGGATTTATTCCTGCACCACTCTATTGAATGGTTTCTCTGTTTGAATGTGTTTGTGAAACCTTCAAGCGTCTTCTCCACCTGTCCCGCCCGTCACCAGAGGAGAGGTGTCACTTCCTGCCTTTTCACATATCACTCACACACACTTGCTTTCGTGCGGTGCCCTATCCCTCACATACTCTCATTTTTGGTCTCTCTATCTCTCTCACACACACACACACACAGAACTATATTTTCTCTTTGCTAAAGGGTTCCGAAAACAAGCCTATAAAACAAAGCTAGAGCATTTTCAAAAGCTCAACCGCTCAGGCAGTTTGCAATTTTTGCCCTGATTATGTCACAACATTCTTCTTGCGATTATGCATGTGTTTCAGCACTGCACACAGTCTCTATAAAGTATTGTCTCAGTTTGGGCTGCAGAAGTTTAGAGATAAGTGCGTTGTAACTATTGAGATTCATTTAAAAAGCCTTAGTGAAATTGCAAAGTCAGTGTGGTAGATTGATTTGAGCTTTGTGCAATTACACAAGTGAAATTAGAGCTAAAGCTTTCTGAGTTCCCTTAGCGATTACTGAGTGATTACATTACACAAACACACTTGTACACTGTCATGAAATGACAGATTTGAAGCACAGAGTGGGAGGGTTTTAGGAGTAATAATGCAGCGCGGAAATAATGCAAAGATCTTGCCTGATAAATTTATATATTAGAGGTAGGCGGTTACATAACGTCTGGCCCTAGCAGAAAACTTGGCTGTTGACTTATGAATGTTATCAATTATGTGACTTCAAGTTGCAGTGTCCACCACCACTAATTTATCCTGCTGCCCACATAATGCCACGGCAGAATAACTCATCCATTTTGTTTTTTTCCTCACTGCTGGTAAATTGTTCAAAGAAACTGAAGCAAACAATAGCTGGGATTTATTATCATCTAGAAGCGTGAGATTTATATCAGGCTCCCCCGCTGTGAAAAAGCATACTGCGGCTGTTTGATTGTGCCAGATTGTTGTGCTCATAACAAGGTGAATCATATCTACAGTAAGTTGCAAATTAAGGTTGACGTTCCGGTTGCAACAATAAGTTCACTGTGTTGCACGGCTGTGTGACTTAATAAATATTTACCCCCCAGTCTGTTTAATTAGGAAAGTTAGAAAGTGTCTCAATAAAGCATAAATATCATTTTTAAATGGGTCATACAGGTGGCAAACATTGTCTGTGAAAGTTTAAGCCAGGGTGGAAATGCATTAAGTTAAAAAATGATATTACTGTTCCTGTCTAAGTTGGATGTGACACTGAATCCGGAAGCTGAACTGTATCAGGATCCATTTTTGTATTGGCGCCCCTAAAAAGGTTCTATTTTCAGTATAGTCAGGATAGACAGCAGACAGCCAAAACCTGGAGACATTGCAATGACAGCCACACACGCCTTCTCCTGTGACCTCACCCTGCACATCTTCACCCCCTGCAGACAACTGTCTCATTGATGGCTGTCAGTTTCAAACAGTTTCAGGTCATTCAGATGCAGAGAGACCTTTTGGGAAGTAATTACCGCAGTCCGGATTTAGGTGATTATTATAATCTTATAGCGTCTTAAATATGATCAGAAACCATAGTTGGCCTTACGGTGATGATGATCACAAGCCATGTCTAGAAGTGGACATAGTCACCGTGACGACACCCTTTGGTTTGTAGACTGCCGTTTTGATACCTTGAGTTCAGCATTTTGTCTGTCGCCGTCTTGGCTCTTGATTGTTCCCTTCTTGGCTTTTGGCAACCAGAAGTGACAAGAGAGGGTGGAGCTAAGTGATAAACTACAACCAAAGATTGAGTTAGACACTTTTAGGTGACCAACCTCTAAATCCCAAGGTAGCCCCGCCCTAAAGCATACTCTGCTTTATGGTCTATTTGACTCTAAAAGGACCATCATTTACTAAATGAACATCATGCTGTATTGAAGAAGACATGAAATTAAAGATTGAGACCATAAACTCATGTTTACAAAGTTTACTAAGGTAATAAATCAAGTGTGAAGTAGGGTCATTTTCTCATAGATTTATATACTATCAGACTTCATTTTATAATTGCCCCCTGCTGGCCGAAAGAGAGTGTGCGGGTTTAAGGCACTTCTGCATTGGCTTTATTGGATGGTGCTGCCTGAGTCAGATAAAGGATCAATGATTCAGGCAGACTATACTAACAAATTCAACTAAACAACCCTCTTGCCCCATCACTGTAGCAGCTAAATCTACAAGGAATTCTGATACATGTTTAATTGTTTCAGTTTTTGTCCGATTTTACTTGAGACATCCTCAGGTCACCGTCCTCCTCAGCGATGCTCTTTATTTTAATGCTGCAATCAGGTTACTTCACAAAATTAATTTTGTTACTTGTCGCATATTGTACATTGCTTCCTTGGCTACTTAACTTAGAAAGGTTGTGCCAGCAATAACCTTTATTCTGTATTTCTTCCTGGCAGACTGGCAGACTGACAGACGGACTTTTATTGCCCCGGCTGCTCCGCACAACTCTTAGTGCACAATCACATTATTTCCAAACTCTTGCCACCGTGGTGTCTTGAATGCGCTGTGTGATTAAATGAATTCAGTCATAACAATAGAGCGGCACATCAACCCTCGACAGCCAGTTCTGTCCACAGCTGTGAGGTGAATTCAAGTGAAACAGTAAATCAACTCTGAAGCAAAAAGGGCAGAGAGCTGCTGCTGCACTGCTCCGTGTGGGCTGCAACTCTCTGGATATTGTACAGCTGGCTGCATCCCAATCACTGGTGTTTGCCGTCTGCTGTTAAGGCCAACATAACTGTTTTTCAGTCAGATGGTGTGAAGCATTTAAAATGATGTGTTTTTATGAAAACTTCCATCAGAGCTAATGTCAGATATATGTAAATCCCCTTTACAGGATGGGCGTGTGTCCTTCATCGGCCACCAGCTGGGAGGAGTGTCCTTCTCGCCCAACAGCCGCGACCAGCAGGTCAAGTTTGCCCGCGCCGTCCAGATCACCTACTACCTCCGCAACCACGGACCCGTGGTGCAGGATGCCATCGCCGAGCGCTGGGAGAACGAGTTCTGCGCACTGGTCAACCGGTTGTCCACGGCCGAGGCGCCCCACGCGCCCGACCAGCTCCACATCCAGTCGCTCACCTCCTTCAGCCTTTGGCGGGACTTCCACCAGACGGGTGTGCTGGCCAAGGGGGAGGTGCTGGTCAGCCTGGTGCTGGTGCTCCTGGCCGCCACCATCTCCAGCTCCATGCGGGACTGCCTAAGGGGGAAGCCGTTCCTGGGCCTGCTTGGCGTGCTGACCATATGTATCGCCAACGTGACGGCCGCAGGGATCTTCTTTATATCGGACGGGAAGTTCAATTCCACTCTGCTGGGGATCCCATTCTTTGCCATGGGTGAGTGGGGGTGCGCCGGGTCGTGACTGAGTCTGTTTTGTTCGTGTGGTGGTTCTGTTAAGGGGCTTATCAGGAGTTGACACTCACATCGGGTTGATTGGGGGGAAGGGATTAGCAGAACTGTGATGGGCTTTTCCTTGGAGGGGAGTTACTGTAGTAGAAGTTACTGTAGGTGTTGCAAAATCGTGAGAGTGGCATGTGTGTTAGTGCGGACCTTTGAGCTGCATCGGTGGAGCACATTCTTTGGCCTGTCAGTTGTGCATGTTTTTTTCTGTGATTTTTGAATTAAGGACACATTTCATTGTTGTGCAAGGTCTTTCATTATTTCACTGAGCTTCAAGTGTTGTTTTCCTCAGTGTAGTTTAGGGGCCGGCAACCTTTTTCATTACTTCATTGTCTTTTTAATCAGTGTGCCATATCAACATTAAGGTGAATATTAAGTTTATTTATGATGCCTCAGCAAAATTGAAATGTCCAGCGGATCTAAAATTTTATTCCATCCATAAAGGCAATGTGCATAGCATCAATCCATCCATCCATTATCTTTAACCGCTAATCCTGGTCAGGTCCGCGGGGGGGGGTGGAGCCGATCCCAGCAGAACGGCGAAGGCAGGGTACACCCTGAACAGGTTGTCAGATTGCAGGGCAATGTTCATATTAACAACAAAAAATTATTTCTTATCATAAACCCTACCAAACTTCCACCTTTCTTGATTATCAGCAATAAAGCTACCAAATTCTGCAAGGAGGTAATGAGTACTAGCCAATCAGAGGCAGCATGCGTAACTGCCAAGGGTTGTGAAAGACATCATTTGGCATGCAGATGAGAGGGGACTTAAACATTTTTATATAAAACTTCCTTGCACACTTGCTAGTGTGACATTGGTTGAGCTACCAGGTGCAAATGATGGCACGTGTGCCTAAGGTTGCCTACCTCTGGGGCGGTGGACTTAGTAATAAACTTTATCGACCCCTGAACAGTCAATGTAAAAAGAAATATGCGTGTGTTAGAAAGCTTTAGACAATGATTCAATACTGTTAGCAGCTTTGAAATGTCGGGTTGTTGCAATTTTGGTTGAAAGATTGATTTTTCAACATTGGACTCAAATTCTACAGAATTCCAACAGGATCATGACCCTTTCAGAGCAACGGGTGTTTCAGTTTACAGAGTGACCAATTGAACCGGTGACTTTCAGCCAAATCTAGTAAATGGTTGGTGTGGATAATAAACACAGATGAGTATGTATTTAAATTCATTGAAGGCTTTTACGAGGACACCTACATGTTCTGTTTGTGCTGCCGTTACCACAAGCAACCACGGACACTTTGCACTCTCCCATACTTCAGTTTCCAAACTGTGTGCACACACTACGTACGTGGTTATTGTTTACCATCTGTGAAAGGGTCTATTAAAGTGTGAACTGCGAGATGAGCAACCAAGGACAGAACACATCCCTGAGTTCTGTATGGGAAAACAAACAAAACATTGGAATTCAGTATGAAGGCACATTCAAACACATTCATTTTATGTTTCACATTTGCATTTATATTCATAGATTCAGTGGTCTCACAGACACAAAGTGGTTGTTTTGAAAAGAATAAGCACCATAATAAATAGGGCAGGTTGGATTCAAGAAAGCAAAGAAGGTGACGCAGTGCTTTATATGTAAACCTGAACAGATGAAACTAGTAATCAAGATTTCATTGGTGAACATGAGGCTGAATGGGATGGGGATGAAGTAGGGAATGTTCAAAACCATCTGATAGCAATACAGATTGGATATATTCTCAATGAAGACATTACAAACACAAGAAAATACAACTTTCCTATCAGTAACAGTAATGAATTTGGATATAAAACAATGATTTGTACATCAGTTTCCATGATTTATTGAATGTTTTTTATTGGCGATAAAGGCGTTAGATTAGCCTTTGGAAGCACTATCATTTCTTTGATGACTCACTGTAAAAGCTGAAACTTTGATGATTCATCTTTTGACCTATAGATGATGACAGTATCTACTGACCAGGTGGAGGGAGGAAGTGGTATGACATGCAGTGGTCTACATACAGTGACCTCCAGCTTGGCTACTGGGGACATTGCAGGTTGTATGGTAACCACTAGGTCACCATAAAATCAAGGGATCCCATAAGGCTCCCATGACAAAGCCAATACAAAGAAATGACTGGAAGCAAAGTCAGGGGTAAAAGTGGGCCAGAACAACCCGAAACGACCCGGATCAAGGAGTCCTGACTGTGCCCATTTAATCCGTTGCTTATCAGTGATTATCACTACCTTTCTAATAGTTCATGCCAAACTGCACCTATGCTGTGAAAGTGAAATTTAACGTTGTGCAGTAAAAAAACAAAACTTTAAAGCTTGGCAACAACATTAAGGACCATGGTTCGGGTGAAATTAGGTACCATTTACCATGGTTACTACATGTCAACGTCGTTCTCTCAATTTAGTATCGGTCATCGACCACGTGAAAAGATGATAACGGCCTTTGAACCCACTAATCCAGCCTCGTAGACAAGTGTTTGAAAGGCGTAGCAGACCCCTTTCAAACACTTGTCTATGAGGCTGGGAACCGCTGCTGACGCCCATTCAATCAGGTGATATCATTCAAAGCAGGTGACATAGCTAACCAGCAGGAAAGGGGCTTGTCGCTTACATCGACACGGATCATTTATGGGTGATTCTTTTCTGATTTAATGGAAAATTTGGGTTTGGATCTGTGGTTCTGTTTCTCATGTGATATTGCCAAATCTTGGCCTCTCTCCTAATGGTATTCCAATTCGCATTAGCTAGTCTTACCACCATTATGTACCACCTATAGCTATTACTGTGCAGTTGATCCATGGACTGTTGTTTGAAAAACAAACATGAGCTGCAAAAAGTGAATTAATTTGTTAAATATACCGTATTGCGTCAGAATGCCCTATAAGGACAAAATCTACATCAGTAGGCAAGTGTTATTTTTAATTATTTATTCTAGTCAAGAAACCCATCTACAATAAGTTTATTGTCATAAAAATGATCCGTTTCATAATTTAGAAAATGATATTCAACAGAATAAGATTGTGTAGACTTTTAGTATCATTTTCCCCATCCCTTCCTCCTTTCTGTCCTCCCTATGCTTCTTCAGACATCCTCTGTTCAATTAGACTACAGTATATCTTCCATTTTCTCACTGTGCACTCCTAAGGTCACTGGTTCCCTGGGGCTTTGGTACAGCCCTGCTGCGGGCCGGCTGACATAACTGAAATTTAACTAAGACTCAGGAACAGGAGGCTGGATCTGCTCCTTGTGACATAGAGGCAGAGGAGGAGAGGAGAGGAGAGGGGGGGGAGTGCGACTAGAGGGGCAGGATGATGAGAGAGGCTAAAAGGATAGTCAAGGAGAAAAGAGTTAGGAGGGAAAAAAACATGTGTGATGTATAGGATCCAACAAAAGGAGGGTGCAGAGAAAGAGGGAACGGTCAGAAACAGATACGGAGGGGAAGAGATGGAGGAGAAGGGAAGAGAGACAGAAAGTCACAAAACGGGGGGAGGAGGGTGGGGAAGGGCAAAGGAGATGGAGAGGACTTGATTAAGTCTGTAATTTCATGTGACAGGACCTCAGAGGCAGCAGATGTCCACCCTCCTCTTGGGAGGTCCTGACTGAGAAACACCCCTATCACTATATCAACGCCACATCAGGGCAGACGCTGAGAAGGGAAATTGATACCGATACCCAAGAAGTAATGGCAGTGTGGCGCCCCCAGCTGGGATGCAATCATCAGGCGTAATAGAAAGTTGCGTTAAAACGTTATTATATGGTTTTATAATGAGTTTTTTTAATCATGATTTTTCAAGCCATGTTATACATCACGTTACATTACGCCATATGAGGGTGTCAGTGTCACCATAGTACACTCTGTGTTAGTAGGTGGAAGTGCATCTTCACAGTTTTCAGTAAGGAAGGGTACTAGTAGTAGATTAATCAATTACCAATTGGACTAGGATCAAACATTGGGGGGGAAAATGACTTAGCCCAAATGAAAGACAATACTCTTTTTGAAATTTTTTACTTGAAAAGTCAGAGATGTACTATTTCAATGGTTCGTATTATATATTTTAGATAGAGCGGGTAAAATAAGTATTGAACACATCACCATTTTTCTCAGTAAATATATTTCTAAATTTCAATTCAATTCAGTTTATTTTGTATAGCCCAGAATCACAGATTACAAATTTGCCTCAGAGGGCTTTACAATCTGTACACATTACTAAAGGTCCTATTGACATGAAATGTTCACCAGATGTCGGTAACAACCCAAGTAATCCATACATACAAATAAAACAAAACAAATAAGTTCAGAAATGAAGTTATGTGTGATAAAATGGAATGACACAGGGAAAGATTATTGAACACGCTTCCTCATTCCGACTAGTTTCTCCATACGGGAGGGGTCTTGAAGCTGTCATTACCAACAAAGGCTTTTGAACGAAGTATTAAATACATTTCAGTAAGTGTCTCAACTTTTCTTCTCTATCTGATATGATATTGCCTGTTTATTTTAAATCAAATCATTCCTGATTTGTATCCTTGTTTAATTATTAATCTTGTCTTGTCATCAAAAGTTGAGGTCTCCTCTTTCTCCTATCCCTACTCTAACCGTTCAATCTAAATTATTATTTATCAGAGCTTGTATATACCCGACACCAACCCTGGATCATACTGAAGCTAGTTGTTCCTACTGTGAGTAGTGGTGTCCAGATGCCTTTGCAGGCGTTCAAACAGCTGTTTCTGCGGCCCTCGGAGTCGGCTCACGTCCCTCAGAACGGAAGTGGTTCCGTCGGTGAAGTGAAGGAATGCCGGTGCAGGGCTCGCAGGAGCTTTGATTCTCAGCGGTTCTTCTGGATATAGCTCTGAATAGTTCTTTAAGTGAGGCTACTTGTTGATATACTCAGACTAAGTCGTTTGGGCTAACGATAATAATCTAAGTTGATATCTCACGAGGCCAACAGATGTGCACTAAAACAAAATAAAGCTTGCTAAAAAAAGAATGCCCTTTCCATGCCCTTTTGCACCTCCCTTTCTTCAAGTGTTCAATACTTTTTCCCTGTGTCATTCCATTTTATTACACATAACTTAATTTCTGAACTTATTTGTTTGGTTTACTGTATGTATGGATTACTTGGGTTGTTACCGACATCTGGTGAAAATTTCATGTCAATAGCGCCTTTAGAAATATATTTACTGAGAAAAATGGTGACGTGTTCAATACTTATTTAACTCGCTGTAGATTCTCAACATTTTTCATTTTCTCAACAGCAACACGTGTCAATTTCCACTTGATACATGCATACAGTCATTTTAAAATATACTTTTACAGGAAACAACTTTTGATTATGCAAAAAAAACAACTTGGTTAGGTATATGCAACAAAACAACTTGGTTAGGTTTCCGAAAATAATGCGAAATTCCTAATTAGGTATAGGCAACAAAACTAATTGGTTATGTCTAGGAAAATATCATCAAATACTTGGTTAGGTTAAGGCAACAAAATTACTTACTAAGGTTTAGGTAAAGAACAATAAACACTGAGTTAGGTTTATCCAACAAAACTAAAGAGGGAAGGAAAGATAGTTTTTTGGGTTCAAATAACTAAGGAAGTGCAGTAACTGAAGTTCACAAATTCTGTTTATTTGCATTTTAATGTCTTGGGTCATCTATCTCACTGGCTAATTATTGTATTTGTGCATGCTTTATCAATTCCAACATGTCAGGACATTGAGTAATTAGATTTCATAATAAGAAAAAGGAGCAGCTTTTGTCCCTGGATGTGTTTTACCTTGGTTAAAAAATGAGAGTTAAATGCCACATCTCAAAAATGTCTCTCATTTCTCTTAATCTCTGAATCTTCTACTCTTTCTGTCTGTTCACTTAATGTAGGGAGGATGTAGCAATATGTCTAGCAATGTCAGATCCAACTAGCTATAGCACCTGCACATTATTTTCCGCTGTATCATTACTCATGCCAGTGTAAGGACATTGCCATTTGTTTTAATACTACAAAATGATGAAGCATTGGTTATCTGTCCAGTTCATCATTGCTTCTTCTCACACCAAAAACTAAAGGCCTTCATTTTTTTCTTGTAAGAATTTTTTACTTCACTATGTTATCCTTGTCTTAATGAGTTGGCCTGCAGCTGGTGATATCACAGTTGGCCACAGTGCTAACAAGTATCTTTGCTGAAGCAGAGGTACACACAGTCGTTCTGCACAGTCCCATGATTCATTTGAGCTGGTGATATACACTACAGACCTAATTATCTTATCTGGATATAGTCCCCCTGGCATTGTAGCTTGTTCTGGCTCCCTTCATCTCCTCTGCGGGGACTACGATGACACTTGGGATCATAGAGTGATATTTAAAGCCCCTATGTGTAGAAATGTTAGAATGTTATCATAGAATCTTACAAAGGATTGCAATTGTAAAGGCTTATGCTTGCAGAAAAACATATAACTGCCACTGTCTGAATGTCCAAATGCTCCACATAGGCTCTTCAATGCTACAGTTGGGCACATTTATATACAGCCTTTTATTAAAAAAATGTATCAAGGGCGTGGTTATGGCGGTGAACTAGGCACACGTCTTTTTGTGAGCTCCTGGCGATTTTCGAATAAATTCCTGTACATTATCCTTTAAGAGCACGGACACGAACACCAGTCGTTTGTAATAACTCTGCAGTGTACATAATCGTTAATATGCCGTCGAAAAAGGCAAAGAATACCGCTAAAGCAAACTTTTTTCCAGTTGAGGAGGATGACGAGTTGGATGCTAACAGCCAAGCTAGCAGCCTGGATAGCTCCACAGGTAACGCTAGCCCTAACGTTACCCTCCAGGCAGAAGGGGCGGCTGCTGAAACGGTTCATAACGTGGATGTCATTCAAAAGCTCGACATGATAAGGAATGATATTGCCACAAAGATTGATGGAAACCTGAAGGCAATTCAAGATGTTCAGAGGGATGTGCGGGACTTCTCCGGTCGCATGGATGAGGCAGAGAAACGTATTAGCGAGGTCGAGGACACAGTCAACTCAGAGAAAGGCAGGACCGAAGCGCTGCTTAAACAAGTGGCTCTCCTCACAAACAAGCTGGACGAGCTTGAGAACCGCTCGCGGAGATCCAACCTCAGGCTGGTTAACTTGCCCGAAAAAGTGGAAAATAATAACGCAATTGCTTTCCTCGAGAAATGGCTACCTGAAGCACTGGGGCCTGCAGTCTTTCCTACTCCGCCTGTCATGGAGAGAGCACACAGACTCCCCGGTCGGGCCCAGTCTGGTCGAACCTCCTCACCGAGAGTCCTTATTGTGAAGTTTTTGAACTTTCAAGATACAGTCCGAGCAATGCGAGCAGCCAGGGCCAAGGGCAAAGTTCTGTGCGGAGGACAAGAGGTCATGTTCTTCCTGGACTTATCGGCGGAGCTGCACCGGCAGAGGAGGCGTTTTGACGGGGTAAAGCAACAACTGAGATCCCTGAACATTGGCTATGGAATAGTGTAGCCAGCCAGGCTCCGTCTGACGATTAATGGACAAACACGTGAGTTTGACTCCCCAGCGGACGCTGAGAGCTTCGTTCAGGACATACAACGCACAGAAGATTCACAGAGGAGCTAAACATGGAACTGTGGAGGTTTCCATTAATGTCAAGCGCCATGTAGGAAGTGACATTGGTTGGCCTGGTGCCTATAGGTGAACATGCAGATGTAAAGGGTAACGTTTTGTTTTTTACCTCATTATTGTTGTTTTGCTCTGTTTTACATATACCTAGTTATTATGATGTTAGCTTTTCTCATGAGGGCTGATATTTTTCATTTAGATTAACAGAGAGGTTCACCGTAGTAGCTGTAGCTTGTCTTTGAAGCACTAGACTTACACTGTTAGAGAGGATACTTTGAATACTTCATAATTGTTCGGCCGTGAAAACTAGCCCTTTTTATTTTTATTCTTTATTTTTTGTTTGGTTTAACTGCTCCGTTGCTTGCACTGGATCAGTTTGTGCACTTAACTACATTCCAATGTAAGGGGGAGGGGGGAGGGTACGTGAGGCTGTCCTGTTCGTGTTGATGGCTAAGGGGATTTCACTAGTTCCAAATTTAATAAATTCAAACAGAAAATGAACGAGTTGGACTCAAAATTCAGAGAGTTAGAGAGAGTGAGTAGCATTGATAATTCGGTAGAAACTAAACAAGAATTATTTGCACTTGAAGCTGAATATGAGGAGCTCTCCACACTAAAAGCTGAGAACAGTCTAATAAGGCTTAAGCAAACTTTTTACGACCAGGGTGAAAAACCCGGTAAATTGTTAGCCTGGCAAATAAAAAAACTTAACTCAGAAAGAGCCATAAATGCAATTAGGAATGAACAGGGGGAAATAACTACAGATCCATTGGAAATTAACAATACTTTTGTTTCGTTCTATAAGACCCTCTATCAATCAGACTATCCAATAAATTTGGGAAATCACAACAGTTTCCTAGATAGACTGGACATTCCCTGTATCCCTGAAGATACAAAACTTGAGCTAGATAAAGATCTGAACTTAGAGGATGTTCCTTCGCTATGAAGTGCCTTGATCACACTTATTTTAAAGCCAGGTAAACCGCCAACAGAATGTGGCCCCCACAGACCAATCTCACTTTTGAACTCTGACACAAAGATCATTGCTAAAGCCTTGGCTATGAGACTTGAGAGCGCCCTACCTCCCATGATACACACAGACCAAAATGGCTTCATTAAAAATCGTCAGGGGTTCCACAATGTGAGGAGAGTTCTCAACATAGTTCATGTATGCAAAGGGGCCCCTGACACTGCCATCTTGTCACTCGACGCGGAGAAGGCATTTGACAGAGTCGAATGGCCCTTTCTACTAGAGGTGCTTAGGCGTTTTGGGTTCGGTGACATTCTGTTTGTTGATTCATCTGCAGTAGTATCTACTAATAATTTAATTTCTCAACCGTTTAAGCTCTTTCGAAGCACGAGACAAGGCTCACCAATTTCACCTTTACTTTTTGTAATAGCATTGGAACCATTAGCAATAGCAATAAGATCACACCCTTCAATTTGTGGTATTAAGACAGGGGATCTGGAGCATCATATAGCATTGTTTGCAGATGATACCATTGTGGTTTTATCAGATCTTGTAAAATCAGTACCATCCCTCTTAAAATTGATCAGCCAGTTTGGTAGCTTCTCTGGTTTTAAGGTGAACAAAGATAAATCTTCTATTATGTTTCTAAATGAACAAGAGAGAAGAAAACCAACAATATCCCACCCATTTGTAAATGCTATAGACGGCTTTAATTATCTGGCTATTAAAATAACACCAAAGGTAAACACCCTTAGTGCAACTAACTATGAGCCCATGCTAGCCAACCTGTCAGAAGATGTCCATAGATGGACAACATTGCCTCTATCTATACTGGGAAGAATAAATATAATTAAGATGAATATATTGCCTAAGCTTTTATACATTTTTCAATCAATCCCATTAGCTCCTCCACCTTCATTTTTTCCTAAAGTGAGAAAGCTGCTTTCAAACTTTATTTGGAACAACAGGAAGCCAAGACTTAGACTCTCTCTTTTATATTTGCCTTATGATAGGGGAGGGTTACAACTACCAAACTTACAGTGGTACTACTGGTCTGCACAATTGAGGGCTGCAATGTTTTGGTTTTCTAAAGTGGATGCTCAGCCCTGGTTACAAATTGAATTGTTGTCTTCAAAGGGTTTGATGCTGGATAGCTTTTTATACTCTGCTCCCCTTAAGAAACTAAGAAAAAACACAGTTAATCCCTTTGTGAAAAATAACATTGTTGTCTGGCATGAAGTGCATAAATATCTGGGAGATTTCCCAGTGTTGTCCTGTTTCTCACCTATTTGGGGCAATGAACACTTTAGCCCGGCTAAGAATGACATGGGGTTTAAAGCATGGTTAAGCAAGGGCATAGTTAAACTACTAGATCTCTAGAAGGACAACACTCTAATGTCGTTTGACGAGCTGAAAGCCAAATATGACGTACCACAGAAACACTTCTTTAAGTATTTACAACTTAGAAGTTTTATTCTGAAATGCTTAAAGAATTCAATGCAACAACCTGCAATGTCCACACTGGAGATATTTTCTACAAAAACTTGTTTCAGCAAAGGGCTGGTTACTCAATTATATAATATATTGGTGGAAAACCATAAAGACAACTCTGAGAGTAAGAGACAGGAGTGGATACAAGACTTACAAGAGGACATTTTAGTGGAAGATCGGGGTATAATATGTTCAAAGGTACATACACAAACCATTAACACGCGTCTGAGATTAATACAATATAATTGGATAATGAGAACGTACATCACCCCTGTGAAGTTAAACAAATTTGATCCTAATATTCCTGACCGATGCTATAAGTGTAATATTCATCAAGGGACTTTATATCACTGTTTGTGGGAATGTGAGGAGATTCAAAGATTTTGGAGATCGGTGATACAATATATTTCTCAAATTACCTCTTCTCCAATACCTCTAAGTATATTAAGCATGTATCCAGTCAATTGTTCTCTTTCTAATAGAGAAAGAAAAATGGTGACCTATGTCTACTACAGGCCATCGCTCTGTGTTGGAGGAATGTTCGTTGCCCCTCTCTAGGCCACTGGCTGAAAAACTTAACATCAGGTTTGGCTCTTGAGAAACTAACGTATATAGTTAGGAAGAAAGCTTCTCAGTTTTACAATATCTGGGAGATGTTTTTGGAATTTGTTAAAAATGGTGACATTGAAGAGGCATTGGAAATGTGAAGTTACTAATCTGATGGGAGGAATGTGTGCTGTACTCTGCTCCATGTTTGTGACTGTATTTTATTTACGTTATTTTCATTTATTTATTTATTTCAACTAAATTAATATTTTCATGGTTAATCTTGGTCCTTCTTGAATTTATGTTTTAACTCATAATTTAGCCATTATTTATTTCCAAGTGATATTTGTATTATTTATTGTTATTTTATATACTGCCATATGTTCAGGTTGGGGGAAGGGTCATTTATGTATGTAAATTGTGTTAAATGTATAAAACCAATAAATATATGTTTTTTTTAAAAAAAAAAATGTATCAACTGAGATTAGAAAAATCCCTCTTATTCCCCCTGGTAGGCGCTACAGAGCACTGTACGCCAAAACTACCAGACTCAAATTGTTTACATATTTATTTAAGCAGCCTTGCACTCTGCATATTTGCACTTTTATCTACACTTCATTGTCGCTGTTTTGGGGGTCTTTCAAATGTTTCTGCTGCCCCTTATTGCCTCTTCACTAAGTCCCACCCTCGTACTGAGACTGGCTAATCATAGCCTAGCCTCAGCCAGCTCTGCAGGGTCCGACAACTATCTAGCTGTTTTCCATAGGCTCTCATGGAATGGTTTTAGTTTTTCTTCATTTAAAGTGGCCCTATTATGCTTTTCCACTTTTCCCTCTTCTTTAGTGTGTTAAATATATTTTTGTACATGTAAAAGGTCCGTAGAGTGTAAAACCTGAAGTCCACGCCTAAAATGAGTTACCCTCCCTGCCTGAAACGGCTCCATTGAATTATCTCCTTCACTTCCGTAACTGTATGAGGTCATAATGTTACGGAAGTGACGTAAAACTCCTTCCGGTTAGTTCGGCCCGCCCTCAAACAACAAAAGAGAGAGACGGAGCTGGAGCTCCGGAGGAAGAGTTTTTTGAAATGTGAAACGTTGACCAATCACAACAGAGCGGGCTAGCTGACCAATCAGGGCAGACTTTGCTTTCTGGAGGGAGTAGCAAGCGCTACAATGGAAGCAGAAGAGGCAGAAGAGGTGCTGCAGGACAGCCAGGAGTAGAAAAACAAGACGGATTATGAGCATTAACGCATGTAAACATGTTGTAGCTGTAACTTGTGATAAAAAAATATGCACATAGCATAATAGGGCCTGTTTAAAGGCTGTTTTTGTGGGTTTGGAGCTAATAACGTACTAATACAAACCAATACATTGCATTTTGTGACTATTGCATGAACTGCTAGAGATTGTGTTGGATTGTAACTGTGATTACCTTAGGGTTGGCCCTACCTTGTCCTTGTTGGCTGAGTTTTGACCTTTGCTTCAAGCAATTGATGGGTGAAGCTGAGACTTGGTCACCAATGCAGCACACCTGAGCAGGCTGGGCTCTGGAGCCTATAAAGCAGACCTGCAAAATCTTCTCGCTCTCTTCCCTTGGCTTACCTTTTGAGATTGTCATTTATCAGGTTACTTAATCAAACATTTTGCATTATTTGCAGAAAGAATATGGTGCTCTCCCTCTTTGTCATATACTTTTGAGCCAGGTTGTTACACCTGCTTGTCAAGATCACTGTTGTTCCTTAATTTCATTGTTTTCTGTCTGGATCACCAGGTGATGTGGTTGTTCACTTTTACCCTGTGAGCTGTAGGCTTTTGCTTCCGTCTTTAACTTTGTAACCTGTTTTTGTTGATGAAAAAAAACTGACATCCTGGATATATCCTTCAAAGCATATTTTATACACTTCTGTCTGCTTCACTCTGAAATTGCTTTATCGTTCTTCTGAAAGTTAGATTTCTTCAGGGAGTACAGTTAGTGACAGTGTGGGTTCCATGATAGCTCGGACAGTTTGACGGAATAGCAGCAGGATCTTTTGGCAAACAATTCATTCAGTTTTACCAATGCAGGGAGGCTATGACAACTTTTACAATCTGTATAACTATCTGTATCAAATTTTAGCTTAGATGCATTCTGTCTCATTGAGCAATCCTTAAAACTTACATGGGCTAAATTTGATTGGTTGATTTTAGATAGACTTAACTGTACATATCACAAGAAATACCTATTAAGTTTAAATAAATCACCATAGACCTCCAACACAGTATTGTCTAAAGGCACTAGCACTAAAAGTTGGAACAACAGGCTCCTTTGCTGCAAAGAGGAGGGCGTTGTAACCACCAAAACATCCATCTATGTCTGCACCTCTTCATCATGCCTGTGTGGTAGAGTGCCCAGCTGAAAGCCACTCCTGAGTAAGGTCAGTATGACTGCCAAACTGGTGGATATGTACTGGCACTTAAAGAACTCTAAGAGCATGAGGCAAAATAACTCTCCAGTCAGAGTGGAGCAAAATTAAACTTTGACCTAAAGGGGCCAAGTGCCGGAGTACAGTTTATCACTGCGAGGTATGGTATTGGTAGCATAGGCACTGGGAAGCTTTTATTAGGGACCAGGCTTGGATGAAGCCAAATATAGACAGGCAACTTTGGAAAAATAAACAAAAAAACAGCTTCAGCTAAACCGTAGGCAAGACACAAGGGCTGAGTATTGTTCAAAATCTTCCAATACTTGATCAATACAGTGCCAGAGTTTTGGTAACAAAAAAGCAACTGTGGCTGAATGACATTCAGTTTAAAATTTGCAACATTGTGATTTCAGTCAGCAATTATCTGATCAGAAAATAAGCAAATAAAACAAAAAACTACACCAGACATTTGATGCCAACATCTGTACTTGACTGTTTTAGATATTCCAGGTTCCATAACCAATGCTACAAGGATCACAGAAGTAGCACCGCACAGAAATGAAAGAACAAACGCAATAACACGCTGTGTAAAAGTTTGCATCGGGGAATACAAAGACTCTTCCCTCTGAAGCTGAACGTGCCTTGTTAAATGTAAAGCTGTGTCATTGTTTCCCTTTATCTGTTTCATCAAAGCCTCTTTTAACGTCCTAGTAAAACTAATCCATTATTCTCTCTGAGCAATCTAGCTAATGTCATCTCGGGCCTTTGAAACATGTAGAGGAAGAAACTCTACACAGGGCAGGTACCACCACGTGCGGTTGGACCTTTTGTTTAATATGGAGCAGCCTCCCTCCTGTCTATCTCCCATGTGTCTATCTGCCATGTCATCTGCAAGCTGGCCAATTACTGCTGAGCTGAGCTTGTCACTTCCTTCTCTCTCTGGATACGTGAGGGCTGTTAGAAGTGTAAAAAACAGGAAGGGAAAGGAGGAAAGGAAAGAGACTCATGAAACATATTTGCAGCAGCATCACAGAGGAAGCGATGGCAGTGACAGGCCTCATTCAGCTCAGTATATTGATCTTCCAGAGCTGTATTTTATTTACAACAACATCTCACCACTGTACATCCCACAGGGAATTGGTAGTGCTCCACGGTGCCGAGCTGTAATGCAATCTGTTTTACCTCTGCCACATTTGGCTCAGCATAAATAGTTTCAAATGGTTGCCTTGAACTGTGTGCAGGTATGTTTGTATTTTCGAGTCAAAGAAGAAATGTGTTCCAACATAATCAGACACACTAACCTTCATTCCCAAAAGAAAAATCAGTATTGAGTTTATATTTCATAGAGGTGCATTGGGAAGTGATATCACCACCAAAGGAACCAAGGAGGAAATCCTTCAAAATCTTTTCAGTTTTAAATGTTTGAAGAATAGTTCAATGGTTTTGTGATCGCCGTGAGACCGCAGGCAACCAGCGTAGAAGTCATTGCATCCAGCCAAGACGTAGTCCAGGATGTTCTATGTTAATTAGTGAGTTTTTTTAGGTTCTTGGACTTGCAAGTCATTTTGGCGAGTCCAAGTCAATTCCCAAGTTTTGTCAGGGGCAATTCCAAGCCAAGTATCTGGTCTTTGAGGTGCAAGTCCAAGTAAAGTCTGTAGTCTTTGAGCTAGAGTCCAAGTCAAGTCTGTAGTCTTTGAGCTAGAGTCCAAGTCAAGTCTGTAGTCTTTGAGCTAGAGTCCAAGTCAAGTCTCAAGCCTTTGAGGGGCAAGTCCAAGTCAAGTCTCTAGTCTTTGAGGTGCAAGTCCAAATCAAATCTTTGAGCTAGAGTCCAAGTCAATTCTCAAGGAGTTCCCCTTCTCTGCTCCGTAGGATCTGGATCTTTCTGCGGCAGGCTGGTTGCTGTAAGAGACCCTGCTGGAGTCTGAGCTGACGGAGTTTCTGGTGAACCTGCGTGCCGTAATTCATTTTATCTGATATCGTGGGTAATCTGACCCGATGACAGGCATTAGGAAGAGCTATATAGAAATAGCCAATCTTCTCGCTGATGGGCTCGTTTACTTATGAAGGTCATAAAAAGGCATCAGTATTACATTGTGATTGTTTCATAACAAGTTCCTTGTAGAAACTTCAACTACGATGGGGAAATTGCTTTTGCTGCTTTGGCAAGCCAAATTGTCTGCTGTGAAAAGGGTTTACAAGTTCCCATGTGATTAATGTACAAGGTTGCCAAAATAAAAGTACAGTTTAGCTGTTCAGTTGGTGGTGATCTGCTCTTCTAATCATATACATGGCAGTTAAGTTTGGGGTGGAGAAGCCTCTTTTAGGATGGTTACATGAAAAGTTATCTCCCTCTCTCTGTATTCTGCCACATCTACTGTATCTGAGCCTGTGATGTCCACAGCAGTGTTGCTGCATGATTTGCAAGCTGTTGGGAGTGTTCTCCTTTTGGACCTTGATGTTTTTACGGACTGATATTTTTATGTCTTGTGAGGGCAAGATAAATAGTGACACTTGACATTCGCAGCCAGTCACACGCGTTGGCCATCTCTGCTGATGGTGAAAAGCCCGCTGGGAATTCCTGCCTGTTCTTATAAGTAGGGCTGGATGACTAATTATCGATCTGTGGATGTCCATGCCGCAAACGACTCTGGGATGATGGAAGTATGCCAGCTTCAGGGTCGTAATTAAGGACTGCAGGGGAGGACTCATAAACCAGGTCTATACATCAATTAATATAGCTCTATGATAATATGGACCAAGATGAAAAAACACACCATTTCTGGAAGCCATTTGGAGTCCATACAATATACTCCTCTCCATGTTTCTGCCACAATTTGTTGTTGCCGTGGGCAACAGGAACACATTTTCTTTTTTATTCTGGAAACAAAATGTATTCCTGGTCCAATTCCTAGTGCCATGTTCTCATTTTATTTATCGTTCCCACTTTTTTACAATTATACAATCAGTGTTCAGTATTCTGCCTCACAGCATCTTCAATGGAAGACTGTTGCTGTATTTATAGTATAAGGAGCATGCAAGGTTCTTGCAGGTAAAAGTGATTGCAGTGGCAGGTAGGAAAAGCCACCGTTTAATCAAAGCAGACAATAAGAATAACAGTGTGTGACTGCACCACCTCTCCACATTCCCATGGCGATCTGGCCTCAGGGGAAATCCAGGAGGACATGCTTCCTGGAAAGAGGAGGTATAATTATGTTTACTTCAAGAACTCTCCTGTCCTCTAGTACCGCTGTGTCTGTCATTTATTTATAAAAAACAACGTCATGTTGCAGGCTCGACTAAAACTGCTAATAAGTTAATATTTTTGTTGCTTGTGTGACTAACAGATAACACGATTACGCACATTATATTTGTATTAAGCGAGTATGAACACAAAACAGGCAGAATTAAACCAATGCGTCTTTTATTTTGCTTTGCACAGACCAAGTGAACCTAAAATATATATATATTTATATAAAAATTGTATTTTGCAGCATTATTTTGCAAGCAGAATCAAATTATCCAAATGTATTTCGGTCTTGTCTGGTTTAAGTAACACACAATAAGATCATTGCTATGTAGGAGATGGTGTTTTTCAGTTATTTATTTTTTTCCCTTAAAAACACAACTCAGGTACTACTTGTCTCTCCCAAGCCTCAAGAGTTTACTTTAAAAGCATTCTATTCCTAACTTCTGCTTCTTAAAAAAGCCTCAAAATGAACACATATTCCCTGTGGAGGCCATCAGACACAGTGCAATGTATGCTGCAGCAGAAAGCAGCTATACAACCAAGTAGAACCACACCAGATTATTTGCTTTACAGCCTCATTTGTCAGCCCTTTTGCATCACAGGAAAAGCATGGTATTGTATTTCTAACTGCCAAGCTGCCAGCAACCTTCTCTCAATTGACCCAGCCAGGGTGGTGTTTTTCTCTTCTTACATGCTTGTAATTTTACCTCTGTTCATACACCTTTATACAGTCTCAATAAGGAGGACAGTCAAGTGGGATGGTGAAATTTTGGAGGGTGACTGAATGGCTGGATAGAATGGAACGCACTGTACTTATAATGCTGCATTCACATGAAATGAGGCCAATAGTAAACACGCTTTGGACTGACAGAATGGCAGGACAGCAAAAAAATGCATGATGATATGTTGCTATGGTGATGGAATAAAAACATTTTAAGTAAAATTATTTAGTGTCTAAAATGCAGCTTTCTTTTATTCAAAACCAACTCCACATCTGGTTGTGAATTTTGTCATGGAGATGGGCAGTAGTTAAACTTTGGACTTATCCATCTTATCCATGCCGTCATTCTCTGCTGACCCCGCCTACTTTTACCATCCTGCTTTAGATCGATAATTGAAATAACTTAAAGTTGAAATCCTGATGTTTTCTTCTCTGATCTCCTCCCCACTCTTCGTTTGTTGCTCTTTATCGTTCCTTGTTCTCGGTTACTTTGGATGAATATATATTCCTATTGCAGTGCATTGTTTTTCATAGCTATAGCTATGAACAGTGCACACGAACAAGCTGCATGTGCATGTGTAGACATATACACGTGTCCTGTGGAGAGATGTTCTCCAGCTCCCCCATGGCTCCTCCTCATTACGTCAGAACCTATTGATCTTCACGTTACTGTCAGAGCCAGGAGATAGCTGACACACACACACACACACACACACACACACACACACACACACACACACACACACACACACACACACACACACACACACACACACACACACATACATGCAGCATTCTTTACTCCACATAGCCATGAATGTAACTGGTCATGACAAACAGGCAGGTAGGAGCTAGGATAAGGAAAATTTCAGTGTGCCTCTCAGACACACACACACACACACACACACACACACACACACACACACACACACACACACACACACACACACACACACACACACACACACGAGTAACATGGAAATGAAGTGAGTAGACACTTGAATGCAGCATGTCCTCCTATACTCTCATGCTCTGCCTTTCAAAGATACAAACAAGTCAGAGCATCTCTGGGCTATTTATATTCAAAGCTTAGCCTTAAGTATTAACTGTAATCTATTGATTTACAAATATGGAGTAACATGGTGGTAGAATTATAACACTAGAGGTACCCTTGCTGAGTTTCTTATTACAGATCCTTCAAGTGTAACATATTACATGCCATTAATCGGGCTGCTGTATAATTCTTCATTGACGTGTGTCGGGGGAGTGATGGGGATTTGAGGCCACTGCTGTCGCCGATGGCTTCAGGTCTTTATCATGCTAGAACAGCACTCTCGTGTTCAGGCCCTGGAGGAGGAGATGATGATACACAATGATTAGGTACATCTTTTTTAATTTGGTGTCAAGATGGCCGAACAGTCAATGATTTTGAGATTGAAATTACCATTGAAAAGAGTGCAATACTCAAATAATAAGAGAAACATTTTTGGTCAGGTCTAAATAAACTTTAAGATGTAAACATTTATGTGAACTGTAATTATTGCTAGCCTCAATCTCCTGCAAATGTCTTCTTAAGAGTTAGCCGAGTTGCAAAATGAAAGCTAGAGGCTGTTTTGGGATTAATATTGCAGATTGTGTCTTCTTTATCTTGCTTAATATGAGCTAAATCAAATCACTGGCTACAGTGAATACACCTCAAAGCTAAGTTGACTATGTAAGTCTGGTCTGCCTGACTCATTGCTCCTTTATCTGACTGAGGTTTGTGCAAGTTAGAATATGTGGCCCTCCACTGACCGTGTCTCCAAAATATCAGGAGCCTAACTATGCTGTGTACTGATAAATGCATGGTGCTGTCCATGGTGCTGAAATAGAAGACGGATTTGTAATTGCAACTTTTGTCTCAGAGTCTTGTCCTTCTGCCAGTTCGTCCTAACAATATTTAACTAATAAATAATAATTTCTAAATTTTATGGCTGAAAAAAAAGTCTTCAGCAGAGAGCATTGACCAAATTATAATTTGAAAAGAAAATTTAAAGTTTCGACTTAGTTGTAATGAACTTGTACTTTGAACTGAAGGTCAACAAAATCATCAGTCATTGAGCGTTGAGCTTACTAGTACCTGATCTAAGAGTGTAGCCTAACTTCACCACCCAAACCATTGAAATGATCACAAGCCACCCAAAGAAAAAGTAGCCCAATTTGTCCTAGTCCGCCAAACTGACTTGCCATTTGTAAGTGTGTGAATATTGACCGGGATGAGAGCCACTTTTATAGATCACAGTCACTGAGTAGGTGTGTTGGGGTCTAATCCATTTTTAACGTTGAGCAGGAGGTGGGGTCTCGGAAGGACCCCTCTTTAACATCGCTAAATATAGCATCAAAGAGTGGTAAGCTCTTGCATATTTAATGGTTTAAATTTGCATCATGCTTCCTGTGACTGTGTATTTTGGTCCGTTGTGGTATTTTTACTCCCAGCATGTCATTGATTGCTTGTGAACTCATTTCACATCAAAGACGAGAAAGTGACAGCGATGTTTTTCTCTCCGGTTATTTCAGACCCGTGTTCATAGATCCGGGTTTGGCTTGACAGTTGCGTTAAATATCACTCACTTGGGAAAATTTTGAAACACAATAAGCCATTTGATTGGTTGAATGGCTGGGTGTAACTGTAAGTGCCCCCTGTAAGCGCTCTCTGTTGTTTTGTTAAGAGTGGCACTCTAAGAGGAGACGTGCATCGGATAAATCATTTTCCATTTAAGCATCACAAAGACTAAATTCAGTCAAAAGCCCAAGCAGCGAAATAGGGCTGGACAGTATGGCCAACAATGATATCACAATACTTTTTTTTTTAATTGATTTATGTTGATAGTTATTTCAATTTGTATTTATTATAATGATAATATTGCTCAATTTACAGTTTCTAGGAATAGTTTGTGTGTTGATTACATATATAGATTATATTTGACAATTCTTGTTGTCCGTCTCACTGCTGCGAGCTACTTTTGCAAAAGTGTTGGCGTGTTGGCACTAGAGACTCTGCTGGCTTACTTCCAGTTTGCCCTATGCTTACTTCAATGGGTATAAAATAATACAATCTTACTCCTCTTCGAAGCTTTCCAAATGTTATCAGACCAAAATCATCAAATTCTGATAGCGATAGGGTTTTTTTGTGGGTTGTGACTATAAACTGTAGATAAGAAGATAAGAAGTGGACAAAGTCATCATCATGTCACCCATGGGTTTGTGGACTGCCGTTATGGAGCCTTGAATTCGGGATTTCGCCGTCACCATCTTGGAATACTGCCGTTGCCATCTTGGCTTTTTTTGCTACCGATGAAAGGAAGTGACGTAGAGAAGTCGTGTACGGCACTGGTAGCGGCGGCAACCTGTCAATCACAAGGTAGCCTCCGCACTAAAGCATCCCCTGCTTTATGGTCTATTTGACTATAAATGGACCATCATTTACTAAATGAACATCATGCTGTATTGAAGAAAACTTGAAACTAGAGATTGAGACCATAAACTCATGTTTACAATGTTTACTGAGGGCATACAGTAAATCAAGTGAGAAGTAGAGTCATTTTCTCATAGACTTCCATACATTTGTCTTTTTTTTTTGTTGCAACTAGAGGAGTTGTCCCCTGCTGGTTAGTAGAGAGAAATCAAGTTTTATGACACTTCCTCATTGGCTTCACTCTGCAGAACAGGAGGTTGCGGCCTGGTTGTGACACTCAAATACGTTTATTCACCATATTGCAGTCACAACAGTTATGACGGACAAGGCATTGGCAGAGCATATAACATATTGGCTGTTTGTGTAGTGTTTTTGTAGGTAAAGTAAAACAGGCAAAAAAATAACTTCAGAGAAATTAAACTTTGTAAATTCATCATCGATTGAGTGGGAGATTTGATTGTGATATTTTTATGCAATATTTTTTTGGCCCAATACCGTAGCATACTCTGACACTCTGCAATGTGTCATCAGCGTCTCCAGGGAATTAATTAGCTCTCAGGATCTGATGTAAGAGACCTTTTCTGCCAGAGTCAGGGGGAAACATGTGACAAGCTGGTGACCTGACACTATTTGACAAAGCTTTATTGTTGTGTGTTAAAAATGGCAAGCTATGGAAGTGGCATCAGCAGATGGATACAGACAAAAGCCTATAAATAAATGGAGACGTGCATACACGTATCCAGGCAACTCACTCAACTAAAGATTAAAAAAGAATCACTCAGCTTGGTGTCAACATTGCATGTATTCAACAGAAAGAGAACCTACGTTAATAAACTACACTTACATTTGGTGCACTTTATTTGATTTTTACTGTAAAACTCCCTGCTGGAAAGGACAAAGAAAACAGCACATAGATCTGAATGCCATGTTTGACTGCAGAAAAAGAAGTAGCAACATACTTTTTTCTCCCAGAAGGGGAGAGCTTGAACATGCAAATTACCAAATTTGCTGTTTCACACCCTGGGGCCAAACCTAGCCAGACTCCTACTCAAAATCCAGGACAGCGTTGCTGCCAAAATAGTGAATGTGAGTGTATGTGGGCGAGTGTGTCCAATATCTTATAGATAGAGGAAAGGCAATCATGCAGTTATCAAAAGCAGAGCAGTACAGAATTTGTATTTTTGGTGCAAAATTAAATTTGATATGGCTTGCAATCATTCTGCAGTGAAGGGACTCCTAAACCCCACATATTTCTGAGTACGCGAGTGTTGGATTTTTAACACGCTTCATGGTAATTTCAATGTTGTCTAAGGTGAAGCTAGTAATATTAATAGCAGTGAGCTAGTATCAGGTGCATCTAAATGTTAAGGCTCCTGCAAACTGGGTTACAAATGTGAAACAGGCCCTATTATGCTATTTTCCAGGTGCATATTTTTATCTCAAGATACAGTTACAACATGTTTACATACGATAATACTCATAATCCGCCTTGTTTTTCTCATCCTGGCTGTCCTGCAGCACCTCTTCTCACCCTCTCTCTGAAATGCTCCGTTGTAGCGATTGCTCCTCCCTCCAGAAAGCAAAGTCTGCCCTGATTGGTCAGCTAGCCCGCTCTGTTGTGATTGGTCAACGTTTCACATTTAAAAAAACTCTTCCTCCGGAGCTCCAGCTCCGTCTGAAGGAGAGAATTCAATCGTTTTGTTGTTTGAGGGGGCGTGGGGCCAAACTAACCAGAAGGAGTTTTACGTCACTTCTGTAACATTGTGACCTCATAAAGTTACGGAGGTGAAGGAGAGAATTCAATGGAGCCGTTTCAGGCAGCTCAGGAGCAGCTCAAAGTCGTCCTGATTGGAGGACCCCGTTTATGAGTTTTTGAGGCAAGTATTGATTTGGAGCACCGAGTTCCTCCTCACACTCTCTCGCCATGTGATGGATGTGTTGCGAGGGTCCGCGTGCCGCAGCAGTCTTAGAGCAGTAATGTAGTTTAATGACTTGGTGGCTTTTTCCGGTGCGGGCCAGTGGAGGAAAGGAGGGCGGCAAATGCAGGCCGAGCCTCCATTATGGGAGCAACATGGTCAGGCTTTTTTTATTTTTTCTCCCCTGCCTCTCCTCACAGTAGAAAATAGTCTGCAAGATAGCCAGTGACAAACTGCCCTCTTACAATCCATTCTGGGATGAACCTGCATCTGGGGGAGGCCTGAGATACGACCCCCCTTGCCTCTTCATCCTTTACCCATCTTCCCTCTTTATCCATCTCTGCTTCCAGACACGCTGCTGTAGTGGCTGGCAGACAGCACAGGTTGTCCCCCATTAGAGGAGGGAGGGGAATAGGTGACTCAGTAAAAGGTTGCAGAAGGGTGTACAGATGCTCTGCAGCTGCTCACTTGGTGTACATTACATTTACATTACATTACAGTCATTTAGCAGACGCTTTTATCCAAAGCGACTTACAGTCAGTAGTATATTACATATCATTCACCCATTCACACACTGATGACAGGCTACCATCAAGGTGCCACCATCAGACTCTAACTAACATTCATCATCCAGTCCACACCGATGGCAAGCCTTCAGGAGCAACTTGGGGTTAAGTGTCTTGCCCAAGGACACATCGACTGCCGAAGCCGGGTATCGAACCACCGACCCTCTGATTGGAGAACTACCTTGCTCTCCACTACGCCACAGCCGCCCGTTTATCTGCTGCACAAGTTCATCAGTGCAGCAGATAAAAATGAGCAAAGGCTATCACCGGCTAAATCGGTAATTATGGTCGGATAATTGCCAGAATAAAATGACCATACTGAAAAAAAAAACAGCCAAGGTCATAGCCAGATTTTCAGAAATACTGAGGTCGTAAGTATAAGAACTTGCTTATACTTGAATACACTGAGTAACAATGGTCTAGCCAGGAGGAGATAAAAGCATGACCGTCTCAAGAGCTGCACAATGAGAGGATCGCAACGCTTCATTGGGAAATACACATGACCTTGGTAAACCCCACGCATTTCAGTTAGTGTTGCTTAGTGTACCAATTTTCAGATTTAACACTCCAAATTCATAGTAATTTGGGAATATGCCCTTGGTTTCAGACAGAGGGAGACAAAAGCAGATTTCTCATTTTTGTTTACTGCCGGCTGCCATGACAACTGTCGCTGAAAGATTTTATCTTGTGTTTCCATTCACCGTTTTTTAATGCACACTTTGAAGTATCCCTTTAGAATAGCTGCATGGACACAGCAAAATTCAATAAAAACATCCTCACTTGCGGAAAACAATTTTACACTCACTCAAGGTGGGATTTTGCCTTTGTTGAAAACGTTTTCAAGTAGGACATCGCAACGCCTTTGTCCAAAAAAAACATTTATCTCACATTACCGATAAGCTATTCCTACTTTTGCTGTCTTCCTGAGTATTCCCATAACTTGTGATTGCTTGTCTTCATCGCCATTCGGCATGAAACATCTCATATACAAGCAGACATGACAAACAGTAAAATTTGTAGAAATTTCTTAAGACCTCAACATTTTCTATTGTACATGGATTGAATGGCCAAGGCAACCTCTTTTGTTTTATTGGCGGGTTACAGCCATGCGTAGCCTAAAGCTCCAACTTCTGTCCAAACTACTCTGTTGTCTACTATTCGCTCAAAACCAGTTGATGGCTACGCTGTTAAATTTCAAAAGTTTGCTAAAAAAAAATCACTTCACAATTGAATGGAAACAAGGCTAATGAGATAGAGAATAACAGGGAACCCAGGATTGACCCCTGTGGGACCTCACAAGAGAGATGACTATTTGAGGATGGGGCATCACCAACCGAAACAGAGGTTTGGCAAGAAATAGTCCAATCTAGAGCCACATAGCTGATGCCAATATAGCCTTTGAAAGGGTAGATTTAACAACATTATACACTTTGTCTTAGACTGCCCGGAGCTTTATTTTATTTTATTTTTATTGAGAGTGTAGATTTTAATTTCTAGTTCTTGAATGTTATAATGATGCTTCACAGATGCTAAACCCATTTCCAGACAAAATACTGAGGACATGATCTCATTGTCCTCAATGCCACACTCAGCCTGTAAAGCCGATTTTGATTGTTTTTGCAGGTTGACATTGCTGATAACAGGCTGCTATTATCTAAACTCAATCCCAAGTCAGTGCACTCAGCTGTGAGCCTGCACTGCAGCTGACAGATAGTGTGTTACACCACCTGCAGTCTCATGTATAAAGGGAGTAAAAAGGGAGGTGAAAGGAGGCAGACTAGTTCATTTGCTGTCTGTATGTGGGTGTTCGTTCCAGAGCATCTGTGTGTGGGTGAAGATGGCGAGAGCAATAGCAAATGAGAGTTTGGTCTCCCCTGCAGACTCATAGTTGTGGCTATAAAGTTCTTAGAGAGAAGTCATACTGTGTGTGTGTATGTGTGTGTTTGTATGTGCGTGCCATTGTTTAGGGGACACTGGTTGAGTTTTATGACTGCAATAATCAGGGATGCAATCTCTATCTCAGTCTCTGTTGCCGTGTTACCTCACCCCCTCTCTTCTTACGTCATCTATTCGTATTTCATAACAGTCAGAGAGGCCCAAGTAAAAATTTGGACATTCAGTTTTGCGTCTATCAGCATTCAGGCATTGAGAGAATTGTCAGGCTTTCTCTAAATCTGATTAATATTGAGTGGCAGTCATGCTTCCAGCCATGTGCTCCTCTCTGTCCTGCTTCTTTCACTTTGTCATTGATTGAAGTCCTTGTACTGTCCGCATTGAGGGTATTTTGCTTTTCCTTTATTTGCAGAATGAATAAAAGTTTATACAAGTTATTACATCATTTGCAAAAATAGTACATTGAACTTGCTGGGTTTGGTTGCCATTGAAGCTGCTAATTTTACTATTAATATTTATTATTACATATCCTCATTAAATCGTGCAGTTAGATGGTGTGAATACTTAGTTAGAATTAACTCCATAAATGGTGCAACTTGTTTGAATTTAGTGATGCGTGAATATCCACTTATTTAAGATTGACATTATGTATAAGTTTATAATATAAGTTTAAACTTCTGAATAGCTGGTGCAACCAGCTAAAGGTGTTACATTTTGTATCACAAGCTGTAGGTTTATTATTATTATTATTATTAGCCTGATTTAATTGAATTATTATTATTCATCTAAATGGGACATATATAAGCAATGTTAGTTATGTCAATTGGTTCATTTAACATTTACACTAAATTGTTACTGGGGGATAATATTGAGTAACAACTCATATCTAGGTAGTTAGATCATGCACCCCATTTTAATTTTAGTGATATGTTTATCTTCACTTAGTGAACACATACATTATAACTAGGCCAGGTTCGAACTGACAAACAGATGGTGCAATCAGCCCCTGCATTACATCTGCGTCTCCATTATGTCAAGAAAAGCATGGAGCTTTCAGCCACATTTGAACCTGTCATGTTTAATAAACTAGGGAGTCCCCAAAAAAGGATATTTATACTCCTTTGCTTGAAAAATTCATCATGTAAAATTCCCTGATAGATTTAGGGAAATATGTGTGAAAAGCAACACTTTATATTCACTAAACATGAAGAGATGTGGGGTGCTTTCCTTGCTGTTCTCGTTGCTGAGTTGCCCAGCAGAGCATCTGTCTTACTGACATGGGTGTGAATACATAATACCCCAGCGAGCTTGTTGCTGATTTTGATCTTTGCTTGCACTCTTTCGGTTTTCTCTCATCCCCTCTAATTGGGATTCTTCTCACTTTTGAACATGGTGCTTTCAAAGACAAACCTACTATCACAGAGAGGCAAGACAGGTGTGAAATATCCCGCTCTCATTGATGAAATGAGGTCTGCTTTTACTAGAAAGCAGACTTGTTTGGTAGACCATACGAGGAAAATATGTCTACAGATTTATTGATAATGGAATATTCGTAAAAGAGCCACAATCAGTTTCTTGATTTGCAGAAAATCAATTCACAAGCTCTTTTATAAATCAATCAAATGTGTATGTTCCAGCTTCTTTAAATGCAGGGATTAACCGCAAACTCAGGGCGTCCTGTAGCCATGGCGTCCCTAGTTCACTTCAAAGACTGTATAAAAGAGGTGGACGTAACCTCCAGGTCCGAAAAGTGAAGCCAGTGCTGAATAACCTTAAACCTGCATTCTTTCCAATGGCCATTAGGGGGCAACTTCCCTGGATGCAAAACAATCTGATTGTATAGAAGTCTATGAGAAAATGACCCTACTTCTGACTTGATTAACATCGCTAGTTAAAGACTTTTTCAATACAGCATTATGTTTGTTTAGGACATTATGGTCCCATTTAGAGTAAAATAGACAATAAAGTAGGGTATACTTTATGGTTTGGCAACCTGTCAATTAGGATAGCAATGGGTATCCCTCCCCAGCTCCACCATCTCATCCAAATATGGTCACTTCTGGCTCTAGAAAAAATGGTGATGGCCAAATTCCGAAAACCGAGGCTTCAAAACAATAGCCCCACCAAAAATAATCAACACATTAACAGTTATTGAAAATAAACAGCTGCAGCACAATCAGTATGCATCACTGTACATGTCTTTTTAAATGTTTCACTGTATCTGAAAAATATACAGTGTTGAAGGACCTGTTATATATACAACACATGGATACAGTATATTGCAATGTAAGTGAATGAGTATATCCAAAGTCCTAGCTATTGCATAAAAAAAAGACATTGATACTAATCAGGGACACTTTACCAGATGGGCTCATTGTTATTACCTAGCTCCTACTACCAGCAATCAATCACTGCAATAAATCCCTGAGCTTTTCCAATCATGACTAGTAAATGGTACGTTACCTAACATCCTATTTGGTAACTGGTGAAGGGGTATGCATGCGGACGCCCCGGGTTTTATGTTGGAAGAAACATGGATTTCCTTTCTCTCATCACCCTCTAAACCAACTGACATTAACTAATAGACTTGCCGCACAGCTTAATAAAACTAAAAGCGGGAAAAGCCATCTAGCCAGCTCATTACAAAGGCCTAATCCTTTCTAGTTAATTCACTTTTTTTTCTCTATATATCAGACGAGGGGAAATTTACAATGCTGTCAAGTGTTGCAATCCCTCTCACCTGCTAGATTTAAAAATAATATTTTAAATCTTTACATTTTGACCAAGAAACATATGCAAGGTCCAAATCCAGTGTTCACTTTACATGACGGGGGAAATTGATTCTGGCGTTCATAAATTTATAGCACAGTCCCTCGCAGCAGTTACCCCCTCATCAGAAATGCAGCTCAGGCATTTCACAAATAAATGAACAGTGTGCGTGGGCAGGCGGGTGTTCCTGTGTGGGAGATTTTGCACTATGGAGCACATGCTTTTGAACGTTGTGTATTCATGTCTATATTTTTCGACTGGTGAAAATCCCACAAATTTGACTCACATGAATGGGCCTGCTGCAGACAAATTTGGACGCTGCTTACTGGTGCATGGCAGAGAGGACTGTTTAACTCTATCTCAGATATGGAGAGAAAATAAAAACCTGTGTCTGTATTAGGAGTCTAACCAAGGATGTTCAAATTAAAATTTAATTTTTAATCTGTCTTGTCACACCAAAACCATTCAGCAGCTTTGCTGGTACATGGTGAAAATCATCCCAATACATCCGTGCATTGTCTATTCTTTTTTGCACTTGTGTATTGAAGAGTGAACTGGTCATGGTGGCCACTAGGGGCCACATTTGACGGCTAAGATCGGCAGATACCCTGACATTTTAACGGCTTTTATAAAAACGCTCTAGTAAATTGTCATGGCAGCTTGTTGACCTCGGGGCCCTCTGAACTTTGACATTTGACATTAATTTTATATACGAGTACTTGAGTAGTCTGATGTACATGCCAACAAGGTTCGAACAAATATCATGGATTTGAGGACTCGTAAAATCTGTATTCCCATTTCAACTTTTTCTGAAAATGTTCTCAATGTTCCTCAAGATAGAAACACAGGATGCTATAACAATGCTACAGGTTTATATTATGACGACAAATTTAAATTGCTTCATCCTTCACAACATGGTGCCCCAGATGTCAAATCCAAAATTAACCAAAATTATTTTTTTCTTTGCTTTATTTAAATCATTTTATTAGTTTTTGGTTAAAGCATGGCATCTGAAGATGTTGTTATGAAGTTGTTGTTATGGTGGCAAAGTAGTTTAAAGATGAAATTGAAAGAATTTCTTCCAAATGTTTCACTGATTTGAATCATGCCATATATATTTTATATCTGTTGATGCTGCTTGATAAAATCATGTTTTGTAATTCAGATATGGTGTATTCTGATAATGCTATTACTCAGTGGCACCATAAATCCCTCTGAAATAATTGTATAGTGCAAAGAGAACAATTTTCTAGACTGTGTCATGTTTGATGTACACAGTGCTCCTACATCAATGCAAACAGAATCCTCACTGAGTTCTCTCTCTTTGCTTCTAGGCCATGGAACCAAAGGGGTGTTCGAGCTGCTGGCAGGCTGGAGGAGAACGAGGGAAAACCTGCCCTTCAAGGAGCGTGTGGCAGACGCTTTTGCTGATGTGATGGTGTGCTACACCATGACCAGCTCCCTCTACATCATCACCTTTGGCATGGGAGCTAGCCCTTTCACCAACATTGAGTCGGTGAAAATTTTCTGCCAGAGCATGTGCGTTGCCATCCTCGTCAACTACTTCTACGTTTTCTCTTTCTACGGCTCCTGCCTGGTGTTTGCCGGACAGCTGGAGCAAAACCGCTACCACAGTGTTTTCTGTTGTAAAATCCCATCAGTGGAGTACCTGGACCGCCAGCCCACATGGTTCAAAACCATGATGAGTGATGGCCATGACTTGTCCACACACCACGACAGCGTCCCCTACCAGAATCACTTCATCCAGCACTTCCTGCGTGAGCACTACACAGAATGGATTACCAACACCTATGTCAAGCCCTTTGTGGTCATTCTTTATCTCATCTACGCCTCTTTTTCATTCATGGGATGTTTACAGATCAGTGATGGATCAAATATAGTGAACCTGCTAGCTAGTAACTCTCCGAGTGTTTCGTACGCTCTGACCCAGCAGAAATACTTCAGTAACTACAGTCCCGTGATTGGGTTCTATATTTATGAGCCCATCGAGTACTGGAACTCCACGGTGCAGGAGCACCTGAAGACCCTGAGCCATGGCTTCAACAAGATCTCTTGGATGGACAACTTTTTCCACTACCTGCGGGTGGTGAACGTGAGCGCGTCGACCAAGAGTGACTTCATCACCATCCTCAAGGGCTCCTTCCTTCGCAGCCCGGAGTACCAGCACTTCACTGAGGACATCATATTCTCAAAGAACCGCGAGACTGATGAGTACGACATTATCGCCTCGCGGATGTACCTGGTGGCACGGACGACGGAGAAGAAGCGAGAGGAGGTGGTGGAGCTTCTGGAAAAGCTTCGTCCATTGATGCTGATCAACAGCATCAAGTTCATTGCCTTCAATCCCACATTTGTGTTCATGGACCGCTACAGCTCCTCTGTCATATCGCCCATCCTGACCTCAGGCTTCAGCGTACTCACAATCCTCATCCTCACTTTTTTCCTTGTCATCAACCCGTTGGGGAACTTCTGGCTCATCCTTACAGTTACGTCCGTGGAGCTGGGCGTCTTGGGTTTGATGACCCTCTGGAACGTTGGCATGGACAGCATATCAATCCTGTGCCTTATTTTTACCCTCAACTTCGCCATGGATCACTGTGCACCACACCTGTACACTTTTGTGCTGGCCAACGAGCACACGAGGACGCAGTGCATCAAGTTGGCACTGGAGGAGCACGGGGCGGCCATCCTGCAGAACGCATCCTGCTTTGTGATCGGGATCATGCCCCTGGTGTTTGTGCCTTCCAATCTGACCTACACACTGTTCAAGTGCTCCCTCCTCACGGCAGGCTGTACTGTGCTGCACTGCTTTGTCATTCTGCCCGTCTTCCTGACCTTCTTCCCGCCATCCAAAAAGAGACACAAGAAAAAGAAACGGGCCAAGCGCAAAGAGCGGGAGAGGGAGAGGGAGCGGGAAAGGGAAAGAGAACGGGAGGAAATAGAGTGTATTGAAGTCAGGGAGAATCCTGACCATGTGACAAACGTCTGAGTGGTTTGTAATTTTAGCAATGAGTGTCAGTGGTTATCCGTCAGTTATTGGTGGATTAGAGGTATCCTCCGAAGGTGAGGCGCCTCTTGAGGTGAAGGGGAGTCTGAGAAGTCCCCTGAGGAGTGGGAACTGGTCACTCCCAACCAATAGCAGCTAAGCTGGCCAGAGTAGAGCGCAGGCCCACTGGTCAGTCATTCAGTCCTTCAGTCTGGACAGTGTATCTCATTTGCACAAACTGCAACATGCCCATGGTTCTAAAGCTCTTTCCTAACTATAAGGCATATAAAACAAGTAAATTCCCAGAACTTATAAGTCTAAGTCTGTAAGTAAATTCCAAACAAACGGTGTGTGAATATTTAAATATTTGCAATTCTATCTTTATCTTCTGCTGCCCTTATCTCAAAAGAAGTGAGTGAGGAACATAGCAGCCAAGGACAAGTTGGTGAAACTGGTTAGTGCGATCATTCAAAAGTGTACAGGAGACCGCTGCACACGCGCCTAACTCCTCACACAGTGATAACAGCAAAAAGAAACAAAACCAAATTCCGTGAAAGCAGAGAAACTGTGGAGAGCACGACATGCTTTTCTGTGACATTAAAAAAATATGCAGATGGCATACACTGTGTCCATTATGAAGAATTATCTCGTGTGAATTGAACCTTCGAAGTTTATATGAGCAGGAGACAAATATTTCTGCTTTATTCCAGAGGTCAAATAAGGTTCTAGGCAATGGCAAAAAGAACTGCAGTGGGCTGCAGCTAATGAAGAGGAAGTGATAAGTGACAGGCTTGCTGCCTTTTAACAATACTGCTGCACGACAGAGTATGACTTATCCTAAACTGCTTTTGCACCAGACCAGTAAAACCAAAAGTGAAGGGTGTTTCCAAGGCTTGAAATATGGAACTTTCTTGCAGGTCGATAAGATGGAAAGTTCCTGAGAGAGTATGAATGTCTCTGTGATCCACTTACAAAAGCTTACTGGCATGGCACTGGTAATTGGAAGGTCTGAATGTGATTTAAACTAGCAGTGGTGCCAAATAGTGTACATATTTTTTTGTTTGACAGAGTTCTATAACAACAAAAAAGTCTAAATATGTTTGAACTTTCATAGAAATATACCACGAATCATGAATTATTCAAGTTAATTTGAATGATTGCTATTTACTGTTGTTCAGGTTTGTGGAGCAGGCTTTAAATTAAGCAGTGAAGCACCTGTTGTTAAGTGGAATGAATAGTGTGAAAAAACTGATAAAGAGACGTAGTGACACTAGAACGTCGGGGTTTTGTTCCAGAAGTAATAAAACAAATAACTATTAATCAAGCCCTACAACATTATATTAGTATTTTGTTCCCTCCATTTGTCGAGACAAGGAAAATACTTTTTAAAACGATAATTGCATAATCATTATTTACTTAATATATGTGTTTTTACTACATTTTAAAGCTACACTAATCAATATGTTTGTTGACAATGGATCAAAATACAAAGCTTATACAAAGGGGTTGATCATAGCGACAAGGTCACGGATGATTATTACCCAACTCTGTTGTTCACCTCAGCTCTGCGGAGCATTGTAGCGTCTTTTAGCCCATCATTTTGTGGCCAGAAGCCTAACTGTAAAGTTCACTGTCACTACTCTCATCAACCTGGTTACCAGAAGTAGGCAGCTTCTTCCTGTGCAAAAGCTTTGATATACCCTCTCTTTGCTTCCTTCCCAGCAACAAATAGCAGACAGAGAAAATTGGTGGCAATAGCATTTAGCGGCTAAAAAGCCACATATGTCCATCAGGAGTCGGTGGAGACCAAAACAGAGCTTCAAGAAGAGTGAATACTGGACTAACATTGATCAGACGATCAGAAACACAACATCAAATGGATGCTAATGTGGCTCCGTATCTGCTAGATGTGTAAATAAGCAATTGCTTTCTAATACATGCCAACTTTTGGAGGTGATAATTTGTCAAGATGTGTTTTTCAGCATGTTCCAAGGCCCCCGCGTGACCAAAACAATGCTGCTTTAATGAACACCATTCCCCCAAGCCTAAGACCATTCTAAGTTAACAACAACAGCTTGAAAGACTTGATATGACATAGCACTAGCGCTAGCATTGGCACCAGCCATGGAAAAATAGTCATGGTGATGTATAATATGGGCAAGGCCATTCTAGAAAAAACGCTTAGTTTCACAGCTTTTTTTAAATGGTAACAAATCAATCTTTTTTTTTTTCTTTTTTACAATCATCAAGGGTTTGAATGCTAATAGCAAGTACTACAAAAGACACCCATTGATCT
Organism: Anoplopoma fimbria; assembly: GCF_027596085.1. NCBI lineage: Eukaryota > Metazoa > Chordata > Actinopteri > Perciformes > Anoplopomatidae > Anoplopoma > Anoplopoma fimbria. The sequence continues at coordinate 22,069,224 of NC_072466.1, read as the reverse complement.
TCGAGCAGTAATCCCCAGGAGAGCATTTCACTTTCATAAAGGCCAATTAATGACAACCTCAATGAGATATTCTATTTAGCTACGATCTGTTTGGAGCATTCTACATGTGAAGGTATAGTCACACAAACACAAATATCTTCTTTCTATTGTCAGTCTAAGAAGTCTAAAATGGCTGCTGTCTACCTAGAGGGTTCTATATATATATGTGTGTGTGTGTGTGCCAAGGCCCGATAAGAATCTCTGTTGCAGTACCAAAACAAGCATACTCAAGGTCAGCCGCTCTGAGGGATACTAATCTCACACTGACCGCTTTGCAAGCAGATCTTAGCTGGTGGCGTGTGATAGAGAGGCCCCATATGTGAGCAGATGTGACTGATTGCAGACCAGTCAATATCTTCTTAAGGAATGGGCTAGTTCTTACATGGCTGTCATTGAGGGGACACTGCTGTCTTGTTTCTTTGTGGTGCAGCTGAGAAAGTGAACAGCTCTCATAGAGGACAGCTAAACAGGCTTCTAGGGGGAGATTTGATGGTCATATTGGACAAAATGTAAGTGAAAGGTATGTGTTTCATAAAGGACTGGACGAGAAGGGAAGATTTAAGTGGAAAATCAATCACTTATTGTCAAAACCCACCTCTTGTAAAATGTTATATCAGTGAGCAAATGAGACACCAAGGTAGAAAGGAATCATTGTTTACCTGCCATACTTTACTACAAACACATTTCCTGCTTCTCTGGAGTTAGAAAGCAATCTCAAGTGCTAAATGTCAATGATAAGAACCTTATAACTTTCATCATCCAAACCTTGGCCTACTTAGAAGGGAGGAGTTTTTGACAAACTACTTCTTGCAGTAGTTGCAGTGAACGTCACATAATGTAAAAGCCATGTCATGTATGTATAGCAAGAAGGCATGAAATGTTTGAAACACGGGAAAGAAATGCAAATCTTAAACAATTTACTTCCCAAAATGAACTGTGTTTGCATGGCACTGTATTGTATGTATGCATGTATTTAATTTTTCTGTATGAAGTCTGCGTTTTCTTTTGTTTTCTTTTTCTTTCTTTTTGCTACGCTGTAGTGACTTATAATTGATGTTTTGATGCATATTCTGTAACACCATGTGCTGCAAATGAACAAAATGAGTCACATCTGTTCCAAAACAAAAGCCAGAGGATATTTCATGTGTAAAATAACTGTAAATTACTCTTTTCTATATTTTCTAAGAAAAAAATATGCTATAGAAAGATTTTTAATGACAGAATTTTCTTAAAAAAAGAATAAAAAGGGAAAAAGTTGAACACAGTAGGCCAGTAATAAACAGTGGAATGTTACCAGTATACTATATCTTGTTCCTTGCACACACTGCAGTGTCAATGTTTGTTGATGATTCACATTTTTATATGGGAAACTGTGGACGCCATTTTATTGTTTGTTTGTTTGTCTTAAATCCTTTATATTATCTACTTGGTACTAACATTTAAGGAAGTCATCCACTACTCGAAAACCCTTTTTGAAACTACAGAACAATTTATCATCGTTTGTAAAAATCACTTTTCACAAAAACGTAGGTCGACCATTTAAAGAATGTGTGAAATATAACTATTTCAGTTGGCTATATGGCAGGTCAAGCTTAACTGCAAATATTTCAGTATTCAGCATTACTGGTAACTACTCTGGTTCATCATTATTAAATATAATATACTATATTATACTATCAGCTTTCTTACAGTTAGCATAATTCACAGTGCTGAAGGCTGTCTGGTTAGGCACCTGTGTATTTAAATAGCACTTTATAAATTAATAGAACAAATTCTTCTAAGGCAACACACTGAGTTTTACCAATGGGTTATAAGGGATCTATTAGCAAAAATGGAATATAATATTCATAACTATGTTTTCATTAGTGAACAATCACCTAAAACTGAGAATAGTTTTTTTTGTTAGCTTGGGTTGAGCCCAGCCATGTTGCACCGCCATATTTCTACAGTAAGCCAGAACGGACAAACCAAACAGTGGCTCTAGAGAAGGCCTTTTAACGTGTTTTTGATACCTGATGGCCACCGTAATTCTCCAACATGCTTGTGAACAGCAGAGAGCAAAACCCTGTTACCGACAGCCCCTGTCTGACTTTCGCTGCTCCCAAAGTAGTGGTATTGTAGTAAGGGTAGCCTTTGAGCGAGGGGAACTGCATTACCATGGTTTTGCACTTTGTGGCACACGTTATCTCAGTCTCAGAAAGGGAGTGTGTGTGGATGAGTATTGCAATCTGCAACCACACCGCTAGATGCAACCGAATCCTACACACTGTCCCTTGTAAACTATGAGCTTGGCATTTTTCAAAAATCTTCTTATTGTTAAAAAATCCCCCTAAAAAGACAAAAAAACTACAATTTGTCAGTCCATCTCTTAAAACTTTCTGATTTTACCCACCCTATTGCATCTGTGGGACTCAAAAGCACTGAATCTAGGCTTGGTTCCCATTGGTTACACTGTAGTAGTCAATAAATGTGAGTCAAACATTGGTTCATTTGTAGGTCTATTTTCAGGATCATATTATTTATATATTTAGCAACTCAGTAATATAGCTCTATGGCACAGAGGAACAAGGCTTTGATACACACAGGATTCATTAATTGTTGGTTTTGGTCATTTCATTGGATTTGATGATAGTAAGTAAAATATTCTGTTGAAGTTGAAATGCTTTATGCTCTAGAAAGCTAAGATGTGAATGTTTTTAGTTAGAGTTCATGTTTCTGTGTACAAATATAGTTTGACTCCTATACATTTGTAGTAAAGTTGGGTTGTTTGAGTCACATTTATTCACTTGCTTTATCATTATGTATAAAAACTAACCATCAATGAAAATCTTTAATTTAAAAACTGATAATGGTGACCATACCTCTTTAAGCCTTGTACATTTTCTAATGTTACAAATCAGTTTCATTGGATCCATTCTGTAAGCTCCTGCTATAGGGTGTGTGTTAGCCCCTTCTTGTCTTCTATCGGGATACCATAACTAAAATGTATGTGATACTGTGACATTACAGATGAAATCATAATATGGCATCACATGGGATGTTAGGTGAGGTTGCCTCAGAATCTATTTTTCAATAAAATATCGAGTACAATGCATGATCAACAAAAAACAGAAACAGAATTAAAGTAGGAATAAATATGCCATCATTTTTGGTGATATATTGATAGTAAATGTTTGGGCAGGTAGATAGGGTCCTATCCTTTCACCAGCACATATTCAGTTTGTACAGCCAGGGATTGCACAATACAGGGCAATAAAAATATGCAATCACCACTTCGCTTGTTGAATAATCTACATTGCAACCACAGCCCCAGAGGACAAATTGCTGTTTTATTGCAACTCATCTATCTTTTATGTCAACTAACTAAGGCAAAAAAGGTTCTAGTGGCCCCCATTCATCAAACTTGTTATTTAATGGCATCTACAGTACTAGATATTTCTATCTATATATCTATTTATCTCAGAAGCAATACTTTATAGGTTTGTGTTACTATCATAAACCTATTACTAGACTACTGTTTCGCTGCCCATACAACCTTGTCAAACCGATGGTTCTGTTTTTACTACTTGAGTTTTTTGACCCAAACACATGGAATAAGGATACAATACATGAGTATAATGTGTCCATGTAACAAGTTTGTTTGCTTCTATTATTCAATGTATTTGGAGGAGTCTGGTCAGTTCAACTTTGCCAAAGTCTGAGCCTTAAATACTGTGTCTTAAAAGGGAATACCACTCTTTTTAAGAAGTTACACATGCTATGTATGGGAAGTCCAGTCCTCATGGTCAGCTCTCGCTCAAACCAAAAAATACTCAGAAATAGTCGTTGCTTAAGGAAGTGAAGTTAGAAGAATGCTCACATATGGTTACCTAGTAATGTTTCAACACAGATCTTTGAAAAGTCAGGTGTCACTCAATGTCAGTTTTTAACAGGTAGGCCTATAACTTTTTGTGGGATGCTACATTGTTGGGCTTAGAATAAGTAATGTAGCACATCACATTTAAACAATCTAAGGGCAAAATGAGGCTGGTTTATAACTTAACAGTCTTAGGTTATCCATAGAAACCAACAACTGAATGTTATGATATATATGGTTCCTAGAATATTCTTTAAAGCAAGACTTTGTGACTAGCTAAAAAATGGCCACCATGTCTACAAGATACAGTAATGGGAAAAAGTAATTGGTTAAATTGTTGGTTACGTAATTATCTTAGAAAAGGATTTGAGGTTAGCAAAATGTCACACACCTATCTGATACATAATAAATTGGTAGAAGATGTGGTTGCTAGGACATTCTTTAAATAAAGAATGTCTTACTTTAGCTGAACAGTGGTTGTCCTTAAGTGGTAATTATGGGATAATTTGAAATGCTATATTTTGTATAACAAGTCAGAAGAATCATAAAGTTGGCAAACGGACTCAGTAACATCTGTTATTTAGAATCTAGAGTTTTTCACACTGCATATTGCATTGACCTTTGAATAACTAAGCCCCTTTTCCCACAGTCGCACATTGTTAACCTGGGTTAACCTTTGGCTAGTGTTTTATGAATAAGTTCCGGTTAAAGTAGGATGTGTTACTGTAACACGGGACTACTGTTTGGGCTACATTCTTAAATTTTCCTTTAGCCCATCACACTTACAACTTTTAGCCTTGTGTTTGGTCGTTTTTCGGGGGATAACCCCACAAACTAGAGACTAACCCAGCTCTGGAGCATGTCCAGCAAGCGCTAGCTAAAGTCTGGGTTAGCCCACTTTGGATTGTGCCAAGGTGAAAGCTTTGTAAGCCCAAGGCTAACAGCTCTATTAGCCTGGGGCTATGTGCAGTGTGATTAGCCCTAATTAGCTAGCATGAACCACAAGGAGCTAGTGGAATGCAAGAGCATCGGAGGTTGTAGTGGCTACACTAATGTTTAGCCCAAACGTGTAATTGCAATTTTCTTTACATATGAAATTAAATAAGTGAGAGAAAGAATGTGTAATAGTTTTTTTCTCTTTACCTAAACAGTTATGGCAGTTATACAGCAACTGTATACTCATTTACCACAAGCTCCTGGCCAGAGCAAAAATGTTTTTATTGGCAGAGCCCCTCTCTGTGAATTAACCAAGTTAAGTGGATATATCAATCCCTCCTTTAAAAGTTTAATAGTCTCACTTTAAATGTTAACTTTGTGGACAGATGAAACTTCAAGCAACAACCCTTCATGGTAGTAAGAAGTTAATGCAAAGCAACATTATGTGCAGTATTAACTGTAGGCAGAGAAATTAGATTAGAACTAAAATTTTCTGCATGTTAATCGACAACGCATCTTAAAATGTAGTTGAGATGGGTCGACAGAGTTACTCTGTGGTTCTTCTTGAACTTCCTCTTCACTTCTGGTTTTGAGGGATTCCTGATCATGACTGATCTGACTCTCTGCACACGACTAGAATGGTTCCTCAAAGTGGGTGGTATTCTTCTTTTAAGTGTTGTAAGCGCTTAATAGCTTCATAAGTCAGTGCTTTTCATTGCCTTACATGTGTTTTCCAATATTTTCGATGCAGATGTTGACATCCTTAAGGTGGAGTATTTTTCTTACATTGTGAATCAGACGTTAATGTCTTTAGAGCCAGCTGCATTAAGAAAAATACACTGTGATGAGATGAAAGTGACGTGAAATGTCAGTGGTTGTTGGGTGCTGTTTGAACAGGTGGGTGGAAGTATATTATATTGGATGGTAACTTGTCATATGATATTGTAACAAATACTGTGGGATTGAGGTTTCTGAATGCTATTAATTCTTAATGCCTTTCTCATAACTGTTTATCTTACAAAAATCACTCACTCAGTCATGAATTTGTACGTATGTTGAGACAGAGAAAAGCATGCATGTTTGTGGCCAGAAATTGTGTTTCACATGTGGGGATATTCCGAAACGATGAATTGTTATTCCCCATCTCACCACCTCTACTCACTGTTAAGATTCCCAATGCTATGAAAAGGCCTATGTCACCCAAGACAGTGTACAGCTCTGCAAGGCTTTGTATTGAGCACACATGTTGCCGAGCACTCTTCACAGGCGAACGGGAAAATACCAGTTCCTGCTCTGTTTTGCTTGTTTTTCTGGTTGGCAGAGTTTGAACTGTGTTTTGCTAGTCTATGCTTCTTTTACCAAGCAACGGGAGGATTTAACCTATTTTGACTAAAGTGACACATGCAGCAACACAGTGGGATAAAGAGTGAGCAGAAATGTAGGCGAGAGAGAGGGGTAATAGGGAGGAAGAGATAAAGAAAATAAGAGATGCCAGCAAAACAGGAGGTGAGCCCTCATTTGAATATGAGAAGATTCCAGAGGTATGGATGATTAGAAGTTTTCCTGTGAAGGCAGATGGCGTAGGAAAGCAGGGTGACTGTGAGAAATGCACATGTTGAGTCATTCGCCTGAGTCTCACCGGCTTATTTCAGCGCAGAGAAACCTTGCTGTCTGTTTGTACAGATAAAGATTTGCTTGTTTCAGTGGAAATCTTGAAAAGGGCAGATTTGTGGAATTATCTCAGAATTATCAGATTTTTATAGCATGTTTAAAGAAAGGGGTACTCCAGCACGTTAGGATTGCAATTCCATAAATGTGGGGGACTTTTGCGGGACAATATTTTTAACCAAGGCCATATAAGCCAGACAATTAGTTCCTACTATGCAGGGCGACTTCATCCTCTAGGCCAATGGTTCTCAAATGGGGGTACGTGTACCCCTGGGGGTACGTGAAGGCACTCCAGGGGGTACGTGAGATTTTTTTTAAATATATTTAAAATTAGCATCCATTCAAAAATCCTTTAAAAATTGTTATTTAATAAATATTCAATAAAATATAAGTGTAAGTTCATAAACTGAATTTAATGCAACAATGCAATCGTCAGTGTTGACAGTTTAATAAATCAGACACTGATGGCAGAGCGCTGTGTATTACATCTTTTTTTCAACCAAAAATGCTTTTCGCTGGTTAGGGGGTACTTGGCTGAAAAAGTATTTCACAGGGGGAACATCACTGAAAAAAGGTTGAGAACCACTGCTCTAGGCTGTGTCTAAGGTAAAAAATAGTTGTGGGCCACTATTGAGACCCCTGACACACTTTCCTCCCAGAAAGTAACCGCTTTTTCTATGCTGGAATATTACCCTGCAGGAGGTTTTGCTGTTTGCCATTTAGTATTTTTTTATTTTTGAGTAAGGATGTTAACTTATATTGCCAGACCACTGTGACTCAGGTCTGATCAAACCAAACCTACACAGTGTTGATGAAAAGCTGAGTATGCAAGTGTAAAAACTACCCAACTTTAACTCTTATTGTGCTCATTTAGTCATGAATATTAAATGTTGTACAGAAAAATAATATGATTTGAAAGCAAGTGTTCAGCTTAGAGCCTTTATCATTGCTATTTCTATTTGTGCTTTATTGGTGCATATTAGCAACCAAAGAAAAGGGCAGTAACTGCCACACAGACAACCAGTGGCCTTAAGTGTCTTCCCATGGTTGTGGTTGGCTTTCCCTAGCTCAGAAAAATGCTGGATACTACACTTCCCATAATGCAACATGTTCACATATTTCACACTGCACCATTCCTGTTTATTACGCAGGCTTTCTGCTGAAATTTAAAATATCCAATCCTGAAGAACATAACCCAGATGACATCATTAGGATTTTGTTGTTGTTTTTTTTTAGTGTTCTACCAGAGCCACAAAATACATTTTACAACTGTTTTCACATGGTGAGTAGTACTCTCAATAACAAGTACACTGAAATTGCTGGAGTGCCCCTTTAAAGTTCAGTAAGTGAGTTCCTAAAATGTTTTTTGTTTTGCTCTAGGACTTTTAGCAGAAAGGCTTTATATTGAAGTTTGGATTCAGAAAAGCATCTGTATGATTGAGGAAAGTGCTAGTCTGGTTTTCATTCTTATGTTCCATTTACCAAAAGTTCTGTGTCTAGATGGACTAGTGTGAGTCTAGGCTCTATGCTGCTTGACGCTGGAAGTTTTGCTGCACACAGCGACATCATAGTGGCTTTTTTATAATCCCCCTAACGTTTTTGCTTCCTGAGCCGGCGGAGACTGGCAGCAGGAGTGGCTGCTGTCGTGTGGTGCTGCGTTGCAGCGTTATTACGCCAAGCTGCCTCAGCCAGGGATATTTTTGGCTTCCACCTTGTCTTAATCCTGTCGTGATTCTCCAATGGATTATTCATGCTTCCTCTCTCTTCTCTTATCCCACCTTCTCCCCCTCTCTCACCTTCCCCATCCTCTCCTACTGTGCGCCTTCCTTTAACACCACCAGCAGCTTTCCCCTATATATATATATATATATATATATATATATATATATATATATATATATATATATAGTCATCATTATTGGGCACACATGGTCCCAGCATTCAAGTGTGTGCTCCCATGCTGTGCACCAATCAGTTCTATATAATTTATTCATTTAATGGGCTGTATAATACATCTGCAGTTCTCCCCATACCCTCCATATATATATATATATATATATATATATATATATATATATATATGTTAATAAATCAATAATCATGTTAGCACCACTACCTACCTTTTAATGTATCCCTCCACTGTACACCCTTCATTTAAATGGCTTTTCTTCACAACCTACTGAAGTAGTCTGAATTCCCGGACGAGGACCACTGTGATAATAACTTCTGCAGAATTCTCACTTTTGCTCTTTCTCTCTCCACCTGAAAGAGATCCTGAAGACTTTTGGCAATGGAGAGAGTTGAAAAGTATATGAATATACATTTCACTAGAGATTAAAGTCCATCAGCTTTTGCCGAATGTGAGGGGAACAGTGAGGGAGAGAGCTCTGTGAAATCTGTATTAATTATTTTATTTTCAGTTTGTGACTATCACCGTGCAACGTTGCAAAGAAATGATGGAAATAAGGATAGAAATGTGTCAGTATACACAATTAGAGAACTAGAGTGAAAATATTGTTCAGGCTCTGTCGGTTATTAAAGGGCACTCTAATTCTAATTCTATAACTAAGTTCATCATAAAGGGTATGAACAAATATCGCAGCTCGTTGACCATAGCTGTATCCAGCCCAGTTTCTCTTTCAGAGTAAGTCCACACTAAGCCAGCTACATTTGAAAATGCCAACACATTGACTTTTTGTTTCATACAGGAAACAAATACTGGTCTTCTACGTCAAAGTCTGAGGTCCATCCCGATCGGCTTCCTATGACCGTCCTACGACCTCCAAGTCCTATTCATGCAAACACTCATGCCGGGGGATGTGTATTGAGATGTTCAGTTTTATTCAAAAGTTTGGACTAGCCTCTTATATTGATTTTTCTCTCTTTTCCTTCAATATTGTCTATTTTTACAGAGATCCAAAGAACTGTATAATTCAGACTGTTTCTTGCATTTAAAATAGTTTTGGCCCCAAAAGAAGAAACATTTTGTGATTTAAACTTCCATTTATTCGATGTCCCCAAAGTGTTGCATGACAGCAGAGAATACTGCTTGTTTTTGAATTTGTATTCCAGGACAGAAGTGACGTAAGTGACTCTCGATCATAATTGAACCACAGCGGTGCATTTGGGCTCTACATATTTTGGGAAGCCAATTTTCTTTGGGCCCTCTGTGGTCTACTCAGTGGTTATATTGAAAAGGTTTACACTGTTGTTTAGCTGATATTTCAATAGTATTAACCCTAAACTAACCAACTATTTCTATTGTGAGGTTGGAAAAATATTTGCTAAAGGAACGCACCATTTTTACCAATGACTGGTGATTTATTCCATTCTTATTCAACTGTTGCTCATAGGGATCTTGTGCTCTTTCAGTTATCAGTCTGGTTGAACCATTGTATTGTAGCTTATTGTTCCTCATGTACAAAACAAACTTTTCATAAAAAATATCTATTTGTAAAAAACACTTTCCACAACCTAAAAGCATAAAACAGTAGTCCCTTTCTGACTCTACCCAAACAAGCTTTTGCAGCAGGAAAATCCAAACATTTAAACCCCAGCATAACTTTCAGGCTTTTGAAAGACCAGTGTGTAGGATTAAGGGGTTTTATTTGCAGAAATGGTATATAGTAATCATAACTATGTTTTCACGAGTGTGAAATTATCTGAAAATAAGAATCAATAAGTTGCGTTTTTGTTTATTTAAAATAAGCCCTTCATTTCTTTATAGAGAGCGGGGCCTCTTCCACCGAGTCGGTCATGTTGCTCTACAGTAGCCCAGAATGGACAAACCAAACACCAAACTCCTATCTGAAAAAGTGAAGCCAATACGAGTCTTGAACTTGCATTCTATCTAATGGCCATCAGGGGGCAACTCCTCTGTTGATAAAAAGTAGTCTGATTGTATTGACTTCTCACTTTATTTATTCTCTCAGTAAACATTGTAAACATGAGTTTATGGTCTCAATCTCTAGTTTCAAGTCTTCTTCAATACAGCATGATGTTCATTTTGTAAATTATGGTCCTTTTAGAGTCAAATAGACCATAAAGCAGGGTATGCTTTATGGTGGGCTTCCTTGTGATTGACATGTCGCTACCATGGCGTTGTCCAGTCTGGGAGTTGTCCTTGTTTTTCTTCTTAGAACGTTAACACTTACACAGTGGGTTTTTTGGTAATGAAAAAAAATTGTTACCACTTCAGTCACCTAAAAAAGTCTTCTTCAGCATTTTTGTGCTGAGTTCCACCCATTTGTGTTCCTTCTGGATGCAAAAAAACAAGATTGCGACAGCCAAAAAGTGCTGAGCCCAAGGCTTAATAAAGCAGTCCAAAAACAAATGGTTTAAATGAAGGAGATTACGTCCACTTCTTATATAGTGTCTATGCTCCAAAGAAGGCCATTTGTGTTTTTACATTACCTGAAGGCCTCCGTAGGTTCTTTGACACACTTGAAGTGGGAGGAGTGAGAGCAGGGTTGTTCCCTTGGTTGCGATCTGCAATCTCACCACTAGATGGCACTAAATCCTACACACTGGTCCTTTAAGTAGAGCGAATAGGATATCACTGTATTTTCAGTATTCTGATGACAACCCCTACATACAGATTGTAATATTTATTTCTTCATTATGAACCATAATTGTGTCCTTATTTCTAAATCCAGACTTAGTGGTTTAACAAAGGACAGAATATGTTAGTACGAACAGATGTTGTTTTTACATTTTAAAAATAAGCTGGCTTAGTATGGATGTTGTGTCTGATGGCTACAAAATTGGTGTAGCTGTAAGGTTGCTGGCACGTAGTCTGGAAAGAAAACTTCCAAATCACTAATATAAAGGAATAGCACAAGAATCTTCTGTCAAATAATTGAAATAGCAAAGAGAACTTCCGATACACATTTCTTGTCCTTTGTGTATCAAATTCAGTGATATTTATTGTAACATAGAATCATATCCAGCTCCTTAGTGTCACATCGCATACTGTATGAATTATATACCTACAACACCAACAACATGGCAATAAGCAGACATGTATTGGCCCTGTAATAGTAGTCGAACACACACAGTATCCGCTAAGGATTAGATGGAAGGCATTTACATTATGTTAGCTTGTATATATTTTTGTGATACCTGTCCAGTTGCGAACTCATGGACTTCTCATCTCGGATGCCAACATCAGCCAAGTGAAAGAACATTAATAGCAAATCAGCAGCAAATGATCAAGCAGTCTTCCAGAAATATAGACATCTAAGTGAAAAATGATCAACAGAAAAGACCTCTTGGACATCCTAGCTTGGCCTTCTCAGCTGACATAAAAAACAAAGAAATTCAGATGTGTCCCATCACCTGGTTCAAAATCTTATCCTTTTGCTAAATGCAGTGATTGATTGAGCAAACCCAGCACATTACAGCATAATCCCAACTGCTCTGGACATGTGAATTTGAGCCCAGGCTTGCACATTGAATATATTTCTTTGGCAGCGAGGAGCTGAACAACCACCGATCAGACCAGCCCGAAGTAGAACCATAGTGAGTCGACGATGTACGGGAATGTCTCTGTGTCAGTTTATTAGAAGACGTATGCTTTTGAATGCTCTGAATATTTTAAATGTAAACTCTTTTTTTTATACTGCCTGCTATGTTAAAGCTATAAATAGTATGCATATGATCAGTCTTTTTTACTTGACAGGAAAATACATGATTTTCATTAAAAGAGCTTTTGTCTATTAAAAACACCTGTGAGTTAATTATTTTGTTGTCAAATTCGTTTTGATATCTAGAGCAAATTTCAAGTGAATAGATTATTGTGAAGCCGTCTTTTTCAGAAGCTAAAAGCCGGTTGTTATCTTTAAATCACAATTTGATTATTTCTGTATCTTGAGATGTCAGTTTCTCTTTTGATCTTAAAGTAATTATTTGATTACAGCAATATGTAGAGTTAATTGTTTTTAACGTAACACTTAAAGCCACCATGGGCAACATTTTTTGATTATGATATAGAAGTAAGAGGGCTTTTTGTGTCTGAAAATGAGCTGTATAATAGACAGTCAAATGCCCTTACTCAGCAACTCTTACTTGACCAATAACACGATGTCTAAGCTCTGTCCCGACAATCACTCCTAACCAACTAAAGGCTTATGTACAAGGCCCTTGCTGCAGTAAATATGCAGAGAGACACTTTAAGATAACTCACTTTTAACATTAAAAGACACATTATGAAATGCCTAGCAGGTTTAAGTGCAACATTGTCTCCATGTAATATAATATAAGGACGGATTCTCTCTTTTTAAAGGAACACCTACTGTTGTGAATTACATAAAATCTCTAGACCTCGCCACGCTTCATCAAATGTAACACCCAGAAAAAAAAAAAGAAAAAAACACCTATCCAAAGTTTCAACACCTATATAGTATAGTATAGTAGTAAAGTACTAACAAGTATAGAATGTGCAGACATTACACTTTTTACTATGCAAGATCTGGACACATGCTCCAAAGAAACAGTGGTCAGTATTTCACCTCTACGACTGGGTTCATACAATCCAAAATTACACTCAGTCATCAGTTATTTAAAAAAAAAAAAAAGCCATTTTCTAATAAACAGCAGGACAAGAGTATGCACAATTAGAACAAAATGGAAGCAACAGAAAGTTTTTCGGCAGTTGTGGCAGACCCTGCAGCACTGGAGTTTGCACCACTTGCTGAATTTGAGCTAACTGCTAACTGAAAGTCTTCCTCCCAGAGCCTCCATCCGAGGATGAAACGAAACGGAGCGAAAAATGCGCATGGACCCCCCCCCACCTTCAACATGATTGACAAGGCCTATGGGCAGCTCTACATCTTCATCGATGACATCACGTTATGGAACAGCAAGTGTTGAGCTTGGACTATTTTGCTTGGCGATCATTTCATTCTTCTTTAGAATCCTCTGTGTCATCCACCCGCTGCATCGACAAAGAGGTCTCATTTAAATGAGCTTTACATTACCGGTTAAATGTGTTTTTAATCAGCAGGTTCCAGCTGTTTTGATGATGTTGTGCTTACTCTTTGTGTTTAGAGGCTTCTATCTGGCGTCAGTTGTGATGGATTTGAGTCCAGCGGTGGTTCCTATTTTTTTTACACCACTTTTGGCAATCCCCTGATTGTTGCCTTTGGTAGAAACAAGTCTAGTAAACCTGACAGTGCAGTAAACGTTCAGACTAACAGCAACTCAGGCAATCGGACTGACCAGCGCAGCACATTTTACTGCAGTCAACAAGAGGCAGAGATCCACAACCAATTTACATTACCCTAATTAATGACAAGATCACAAGGAAATAAAGTATGACATCCTCATGACATCCTCATTCAACCAATTACATCCATCAAAGTGTCCTTGAGCAAATTAACTAGCCGCTCCGGTGGTGCTGCTCCTTGACAAATGGAAGAAAATAGAGGTTTTACTGGGTAGCTTGCATGTGTGAAAGTGCCGGATGATTAAAGTGGGAAGTTGGAGGATGCTGAAACCCGTCGTGTGTACTCAGCAAAGCGTTCCCTGGATGAATCAATGTCAAAGGCATTCACAGTATCAGCCAGGGTAAGGATACGTTAATTCTAACATGGTTCACTACCGAGTACTACTGTAAAATGGATTACTTTATGGTAAAAAATATGTGGAACATTAGAGACACCTTTTCCTTTAATCTGAGACACTTATTAAAAAGAAATTGGAAAAATTATTGGAAATGCCGCCAGGTAAAGACCTCCATAACGCCAGCTATTCATCCTTAGCATGGAAGGCCATTCCTGCCAGAAAAAGAAAAAGAAAAAATAGATGAAAGGTTAAACATGATGAAAATAAAAAATATTCACAGTAAATCAAAACTGTTATATACTATATCAGAATGTTAGTGTAACGAGTACAAGTTATGTTTTAAGGTTTTAAAGAAAGAGAAGTTATGGACCAGTCATCTAGTAGTTTGCACTAGGTTCGTCTAGGGAGCCCAATGTGTATGAAAAACCACTGAGAACAAAAAGTAAGTTTTAACCAAGATATTTCATCCAAACAACATTAAATCATAACCTACATTTGTCTTTCGAACATATAATATAATGGGGTTCTTAGACGTCAGCAGGGGGAATAAATAAAGGATTCAGTTCATGGCAAGGATGCCCACTGGGCGCCTTCCTTGGGAGGTGTTTCAGGCACGTCCAGTGGGGAGGAGACCTCGGGGAAGACCCAGGACTAGGTGGAGAGATTATATCTCAACACTGGCCTGGGAACGCCTCGGGATCCCCCCGTCAGAGTTGGTCAAGGTGGCCCGGGAAAGGGAAGTCTGGGGCCCCCTGCTTGAGCTGCTCCCCCTGCGACCCGACCCCGGATAAGCGGACGAAAATGAGATGAGTTCATTTCCTACCACACTACTCGTGGGAAGGGGAATTGTTTTGTCCAAATTCATTGGGTAGCTCGCCATCAAACACTTTGTCTGGATGATTCAAAATCCACCGAAGAGGGTAGACACAAAAACCTGACCTACAAAAGGTCACAAGGCAAAATTAATTTATCATCAACTTAAAGATATGGTAATGAAATACTTTTCTAATATTGTACAACATCATAAATTCAGTACAACAATAAATTTAATCACATTAGAAATCAATATTTAACAAAAATTATTAACTGCATTAAAGTCAACAGCAATTAACACATTAATTCCTCAAACAAAAAGGAAAACAACCCGAAATACTCACAGGGCTAAAATTAAAAACCTTTCATTGGTCTTAAATCATCGTTTTCCCTATGGGAGTTTACAACCGTTATGCTAACGCTAATCGCTAAAGGCTAGTCCGCTGAGAATGCTAGAGACTTACAGTACATCAACTCACCGCTGCCTGCAGAGGATCAAACACATGTAACACGAAGTTACCCGACATGACCCGGATATTTATTACACAACGCCCATCAGGGATTGGCTGGACACTTCACTGCTTAATGTCATTTTATTAAGCAAATCTTAAACCAGGAAAAAATATTTTAAAGAGCTAAACTTCCCTGGGTTACATTAGCTAGGCTGACCAAACGTCCTCTTTTCCCCGGACATGTCCACTTTTTACGTCCCGTCCGGGGCGTCCGGGTTTTTTTTATTAATTGATGATAATGTCCGGTTTTCCTTCTGTGCGTGTATATGTGTGTATATGTGTGTGCCCCCCTCCCCCGGTTGTCATTGTGGGTTAGCGTTATTACAGTAGCCATTTAACGCATCGCCAGAGAAGACGTCGTATGACGTACAGACGTTAATCAGGACGTACGACCAGACGCGGCAGCGTCAACAATCTAGAGGCGGCAAAAAGGAAAGAAAAGAAGACCAGCGGTCATAAATGGTATGTTGTGTATATGAACTTATTTATTTTGTGTGAATTGGCAGTAGACTTGGACGTTAGGTCTGAATTGAAGACCTAACGTAACGTTATAAAAGTCAGTGGACGTTAACATTATGACAATGTTTTCATATCTGTCATTAGTGACGCTGTAACGTTAACGTTAGCATGAGATTACCAGGTGATGACATTGTATGTGGCCCTGTTTTGGAAGAGGGGGAGGTGGAAGACTGCTTTGGTAACATGTGATTTTCCTGTAGGCATAGGAACATGAGACTCTGTTAAAAATAATAATAATCAATGGTTGATAGTTGTGTGTGTTAGGCTAACTTCTGTATTTTGTGTCGGGCTGTGTGGGTAACTAATGACTGTAGTAGTTATAAATGCAGACCATCTGATTAGCTGATGCCCTGAGTCATGTATAATATTAATATACTCATATGTTATGACTTGGTAATTATTATTAATTACATCTTGAATGATATTTACTAGCTACTGGTCTGGCAGCTGTCTTTGCACATGGCACTTAACTTTGGAAGAGAGATGTTTTTTCTAAAGTATTCTACATTTGTGTTTTTGACACTGCTGTGCGCTACTGATACATGATATTTGTGGGTGCTGATATTTTGATTTATTAACCAGGTCCTTTTGTGTAATAAAAGCTGGTTAAAATACATGAAAAAGTACTTACTACTACCATTTTTTATTTCATAATGATAATATTTAATGATTTTTCACCGCCACATTGAAAATGTCCCAGATTTTCATTTCAGAAATCTGGTCACCTTACTGTGGGCGGATTTCCAAAACAGAAGAAAAGCAGCAGACACCGGCGGTGCAGCTGAAGGGTTCAAGATGCCAAAGCGCAAATGCACATTCACAGATGAACTGCGAAAAAAATTCCCAGTTTACCGACCCGGTCGGGACATATGGGAGGCTGAGTGCACCGTGTGCAAAGCTTGTACATATGTGTCTGTGTCCAATAAAGGTGCCGGGGACCTCACAGCTCATATGGACACAGATTGTTTTTTGTAAGTAATATCTTGTGAGGGTACTTTTTATTATTTTACATTACACTGAACATTTAGTGAGAAATATATTGTTAAAGTTGGATTTTCTAATACAGAGGAGGTATCATTTAGAACATTATTTCATATTATTTATTTATTTATTTGTCCACTAAGATTTGAAAGAGAGCTATTATTTTACTAGTTCATTTTTCTAACACAGAAGAGACATTATTTCTATCATTATTTTATTCCAGAGATTTTACATTTATTTTACATTTATATATATATATATATATTTTTTTTTTTTTTACAATTGAGGCATAATAAAGAAAGTTCAATAACCTCTATGAAGCCTATCTGAATTTCTGTCTTTGAGAGATATTATTTTGTAATATAACAAAATATTCTATCCATACATATATATATTAAAATTATAGGGAATCTTTGGGTAAACTGCGAGTATCATTTAAGTAGGCTATCTCGTGGCCGGGCTGAGTGTCCTCTTTTTTGGAAATCAAAATATGGTCACCCTACATTAGCATTATGAAATACCCAGTGAAACTAATGACATATTTAACTCACATAATAACTTAGCAAGTCATTATTTTGACTTAGCATCTCTAAGATAGTATTGTGGAATTTTAACATGGCATGCCATCATTCTAACTTAATAATTCAAATTTTTTGACTGATAAAGAAGTTTTTATTTTCATCACGCCTAACCTATTATGCATTCCATGATGCATCCATATTCCATTCCACTTGACAGAGGTGGGTCCAATGTGTAACCTATTTAAGATGAAATCTTTGATAGAGTCGACGAGTATATAATGCTAAAGCAAACCAGAGTGCACCATAGCTTCACCTATAGGAGGACTGACTTGTTGCACACATTTTAATAAAAGCATTGGCTCAAATTAATTTGGTTCACCAAAAGGGTCGGTTTTTATAAATCACCTTAGCATTGACCCATGCAGATATTTTCGGTTATACTTAAGTATCTGCATGGGAAATGCAATATTGCAAATGATTATTGCATTCTTGGAAAATGATTATTGCCTTCTGGGGGAAATGGTTATTGCAATCTTGGAACCCATCGGCTATCGGTCTGACGACAATAAGCCTCCTGGGGCAATGGATTACATTTCTGGGATTCCAGTAACCAGTGGATATCCGGGCGAGGACTTCCGTTTCGGCGATTAGCAATTTGAGATGCGGGACTGGGGCCGGAGTTGAGAGATGACATGTGCAATGGGATTATTTCTCAAGTAGCCAGATTTTGGCCAATTTCATTCCACTTCTTTTGCTTTCCACACAGACTCTTTACCTGCAACCAAAGACCGGTCAATACTACATGTACTACATATGGAAACCGTTATACTTCTGATACCAATATCTTGTCCCGTTGCCTACAGATTCTGAATATGAATGCAGAATCTGTTTAAAGAGATTATTGTGATTGAGATCTGTCCTTTACACTTTTTATTTTATTTGCATGTGTAATTTGGCTAAAATGTTCCATATCAAAGCAGAGAAAGGAATGGCATTCCCTCATCTACATTAAGATGTATTGCGTGCCAGAGAAGCTCATTGGTACTAATTACAAAAGCCAATCAGGTGACGAGAACAGTTCATCATGACTGGAGGAATGGGTGAAGAAGAAGTAGCAGGCAGAAAAGCAGAAGGAAAAGAGAAGAGACAGAGAAAGCAGCTGAATTCGTCTTAATATGACACATTTCTTTTTTTTTTTACAAACTCCTTCTCACCCACTCCTGCTGGGTTGCATCTCTCCAGGAATGAAATATGCATGGGAGCCCTGGTTTTTATCTGCTGCTTATCATCCTGCCAGCTTCCTGCTCTGCTCACACTGCTTCTTTGTAGAGCTCCTGCATATATGCAAGGGCCATCTCCAGTTCCAGTTCCAGTCATCCTCCTTTTTTTCCAACCACCCACACAGGGAGACAAAAAAAAGAAGAGTAAAATGGCAAAATGTAAAATGAGGGAGAGAGGATGTCTTTTTGGGTGCAGATATCACAGAAATGGAGGAGGGAGGGGAGGAGATAAGGAGGGAATAACTTTAAAGAGGAAGGAATAGATGAATGGAGTTAGGGGGATATTGTACAGCATGGTACACTTTATGCCCGTTATATCATCTAATCTCCTGAGGTCCCAGTGGCTCATGATTTTTTTTCCCAGACAGAAAATGAATATGAAAAAAAAAAGGCACTGATTCCATTTTCAAAGCTTGAAAATCAAATGCAGAGATTTGCTATCATTCATGCTGGTGTTGCTGAAGCTGCATTTTATGAGCCTGAGCAGCTTTGGAAAATTCAGAAAAAGAGCAATTGCTCCCCCTGGAGGATTGTGTGCACTCTGCAGTTTTTTATTTTTATTTGGTACTCAAACTGTACACTACGTCACAGCTTAAGAGTTACCTAAGAAAGAAAGAAAGAAAGAAAGAAAGAAAGAAAGAAAGAAAGAAAGAAAGAAAGAAAGAAAGAAAGAAAGAAAGAAAGAAAGACAGATATAGAAAGAAAGACAGAAAGTGTCACATATGACAATAATATTAATCTGTTAATGATTATTAGATGCAAGTAATTCCCAAAAGATCCCCTCCTAACTTTCGAAACTGCATGTTTGATACACTTTGGCTCATTTATATATTTATTTTTTCATTGAACTTTACTATCTATATTTATTTTATTATCTTTTTTGTTATTGTCCAAACTGTTCTTTGTAATTCATACAAGTGGCCACTAGAGGCCAGTGTACATTGGACCATGGCATGATGAAGTCACTTAGTGATGTGAGGTCTAGTAGATAATATTGAACGTAATTACTGTATGAGATGCTCAGATGTAGACTTGTAATTTTTTTATTCATTCCACATATTCTATGTAGTTTGTTTTATACATATATGCTATACTATGACTTTTCTTTGACATACTTACTTATGACTTTTTATGGGTTATTTTCCAACAAACTATAATATGACTTTTTTTCAGCGTACCATACTCTGATTTTATTTTATGACTATACTATGATATTTATTCGACATTGTATACTATGACTTTTAATCTTTTTTTTTTTGCAACATACTACACTACAATTTTTTTCCACTTACTATACTATCACTTTTTATTGGCTTTTTTGCAACATAATATACCATGACTTTCTTTAGACATACTGTACTATGACTTTTTATGGTTTTTTTCTACTTACTATTCTATGACCTTTTTTTAAAAGACTTTACTATGACAGTGTTTAAACATACTAAACAAACTAAACTAAACATAAAACAATTCCAACCTACTAAACTGAGACTTTTTATGGGTTAGTTTCCAACAAACATAGCATATATATATATATATATATATATATATATATATATATATATATATATATATATGCTATGACTTTTTTGCGACATAGCATACTATGACTTTTATTAGGTGATTTTCAACATAAAATTCTATAACTTCCAATGAGTTTTATCGACATACTATACTATTAAGTTTTCTGGAAATACTATACTATGAAGTTTTCTGGAAATACTATACAAGACTTTTAGTGGGGTTTTTCGGAATAATATACAATACCTTTTTTCCGACATAACTTACAATGTCTTTTTTTTCAACATACTATACTATTATTTTTTTCCGACACATTTAACCATGACTTTTTGTACGACATACTATACTATACTATGACTTTTTTTTAACATACTATACATGACTTTTGTTCTGACATACTATGTCTTTTAATTGGGGTTTCTCACGTCTTTTCAAACATACTATGCTGACATTTTTTTTAACATACTATACTATGACTTCTTTATGACATTTTTCAAAATACCATAGTGCGATTTCTTTATGTCGATTTTGGACGGACTATACTATGCCTTTTCATGACATTTTTAATAAATACTATACTATGACATTTTTCAACATACTATACTTGGACTTTTTAATGACTTTTTCGTCATACTACTCTACAACTTCTTTGTCTTTTTTCGACATACTATACTATATGTGACGTGAGTGTAAGTTTGGACCCAAACGCAGACACAATGGGAGTTAAGACGTGAAAGGGTTTATTTTAGGGATAATGGGTCATGAAAATGACAAGGGTGGAGATGGAGCACCGGGGACCAAGGGTGATAGAGCGATGGTGGATAATTGTTCCGGCAAGGCAGGGCAGGCAGAGCGGGGTGTGAGCGTGGCAGAGGAATGAGCTGGCAAAGCAGGAAAGGATGATCCTGGAGGCCCAGGGAGACAATGTAAGTACATGTAAAGATATACACAGAAAACATTCAGAAAAACACATTCACTGAGCGGCCGAGAACAACTAGAATTCCACAGAGGTTGCAACAATGATCTGGCCATGAATCGATGGAAAGCCGGGGTAGATATACTGCTGGGTTGATGAGAAGATGGAAGGCAGCTGAGCAGGCTGGAAAAGGTGATCAGGAGGAAGCCGGGAGGAGACCAGGTTGGAGCCACGCCCACACCACAAACACACACACACACACACACACACACACACACACACACACACACACACACACACACACACACACACACACACACACACACAGACAGACAGACAGACAGGGAAAAAACAACAGACTCAGGGGAAAACAGGAGGCATAACCTGGCCGTGACACTATACCTTTTTTAAGATACTCTACTATGCCTTAACGACTTGGAAACATGGCTTTCGGTTTAAAATAGGCCTGTGTGTAAGGTGGCTTACATTTCAAGGCTTAACAGAAGTCTTTTTGTAAATTTGTTGCATTAGAATATTCTGAGAGCAAAATAAGGTCTTAATCACTAAATTGATCTTGTGAAACCAGGCCCTGGCTGCTAGGATTTGCCCTCCTTCAGACACGAGCATTAGTGAGGTCCAACACTGATATCGGGTGATAAGGCCCGGCTGGGTAAGGACTCAGCCTAATTCTCTATCACCAATTTTGGAAAGCTTTTCCTCCTTGGACCTGCCACACATCTAGAAGTACTCCGTTGACTTAAATAATGTGCTGTAGACTTAAGACTTCCCATAATTAGAAATAAGGGGGCCGAGCTCCAAACCATGAAAGAAAGCCCAAGAAAGCACTCAACAGTAAAACACACTTGGGCAGAATTGTCCATATACAATGTTGAGCTATTTAGTTCCCATCATTCCACATTTAACGAAAACAAACAGTAGCTGTCTTTCAAACTATTCACGTTGGTTTTGAAATCCAAGTTTATATTAAAACTAATAAGCTAAAGACTGATGCTGATAAGTTCAAAAGAAAAGTAGGTCAGTTGTTCAATGCTTAAAGCTGAATAATTAAGTCATCACTCTTTCAAGTGGACAGGATTGATTCACAGGGTTTTCGACTCATGGGAGCAGATGTGAGACATGTAGTGTAATTTAATGAGAGGAATCAAAGGGAAAGCAGTATAGCTCACGTAGATTCATTTTGTTGCAAAATGCTCAGCCGATTTCTTTCCTACTTATGTTTCTGCCTCAAAGGCTTACTGTTGTTGTTTCCCAGTATTTACTACATTATGTATATGTTTTTTTTTTTGTTTGTTTCAGAAATTCCTTATTTTGGGACAGCTGTTTCAATTACAAAACATACTTCTGGACAAAAAGCTGTTTTATTTCATCTGCCGTCTAGATTTTTGTACATTTTGGGAGCAGTAAAGTGAGCAATGAAAAATACATCAGAAACTTGAGAGATAATAGAATAAAAGTTAGTCAGGTTTGCTTAACTAAGACAATATTACAGGGTCATTCATTCGATATCCCCACAAAATCTGACCGTAACATATTTGATCCTCTCAGTGTTCAATGAACACAGTTTTCTTAGGACGACACTAATGTATTGTGGGGGATTCAGGAAGTAACCAGCGCAAAACAAATACAAATCTGATTGAACAGTGAAAAAAATAAAATCAACATTTACAAAAAAAAGTAAATGTAAAAAAAAAAAACTGGAGGGGCAGATCCGTGTTAAATATGCTTTTTAGTGCTTTGTGAACCTCTCATTTGATATAGAGATTACCTTCTCTTTTCCATTTTTTTTTCAATGTAAGATGTAGTATAGGATTTTTTTTTGTCATTAGGCCTTTATCAAATCTAGAGATAGCACCCTTATTTTAATAATTTTGGTAGGCTATGAATAATATTCTGAATATTGGTTCATTAAAGTCTGGTTTTTTTTACTAATGGTTTTGTAAGGTTTTAGTAAAGGCAACAGGAGGAGCCGAGGGATAATTAAACAGGGATTTTAATAACCAAAAGTCCAAAACTTACATGGGGGTGATGACAAAAGTAATAACAGAAAGACCAACACGAAATAAATGAAAGAAACAGGAATATCCACGGGGACATAGAAGGAACAAGGCAGGAACACAGACGATATAACCACATACATAACCAACGAACCAACAACTAGCAGACAAAAGACAAAAGACAGGACTATAAGTACACAAGAAACTAATCAGACAACAAGACACAGGTGGGTAGACATGAGGGCTGAAAGCTGATAGGTTGGAGAAACACCAGGGAACAGAACAAGGCTGACATGACTAATACATTACAGGTGTATACAATCAGGGGCGGGGCAGACAATTACAAAAGCAGGAAAACATACAAGGGCAGGAAGTGAAGTAAACACAAGACACAAGAGGCAGGGAACTTCAAAACAAAACAGGAAACATACTAAAATAAATCCACGATCGTGACAGGTTTGTTCAAAATGATTGCATACCTGGGGATATCTATCCAAATAAATAAATGAAAAATAAGTAATTTATTGTCCCTTGTCTGTAAGGGAGTACAATGTTGTTATTCCTTTTTAAGTTCCAGAATTTAAATCTATCATCTATTATATTTGGCTTGAACCCAGGATCATAAGCACAACAGTGAATTATTTGTCATTTATGATCTAGTAGTTCAAAGTCTTTCCACCTGACGATGGTAAACTGTCCACGGATTAGTATCAATGAGTTGTCCTACTGTCACATGAAAAAATAATAATTTCCAAAAGGAATAACACACTGAAAGACTAACAAATATTTACAGTTGGACTAAGTATGAGGTGCAAGTGCCAAACATGTCTTGATGTATTAATTTGTCAGGTTACAAAATTCTATTTTTCATCATTATTTGTATATTAGCTTGTTATTGTTTATGGTCTTGGCTTTTTTATCACTTCGGTTATTTGCGATCATCCCTAACTTTTGTCCTGCATAAAACCAACTTCGCCCCTGTAGATGGTCTTCTTACACTAACTTTTTCACTAGAAATTTCTGCCGTTATTCTATATTTTTCTTGGTGTCAACACATTCCATAAAGAGACCAAAGCCAACAAGTCCGTCTTTCAATACTTCCCTACCAGGCCTGTTGCCCTCAGGCCTAAGACTATTTGTTCCTACTGATGACATACATATTTAATAACAGGTAAAAAATACACACAAAAGACAAATCTTTTTTTTCTGAATGAAGTATATTTACGGAAAAGAACACTATACCGAGGGGATTCTCGGGTGATTTTTAAATATTGAAGGGGGGTATTGGAGGTTGAAGTGACCTCAACCACCCTCAGATGACATCGTAAAAACAACCTAGAAGAGGTTAAATTATACAATTATAATCTGTAAACCAGCAAATCCAGCCGCACATTTGAATAGTGAAACAGTTTATTCTATTTAATATGTGTTCATGGATTATGGTTACGCGTAGTGATTGACAAAATCAAACAGTAGTGATGTACAAAGGCGAAACAGTGTAGCCTAATACAGTATTTAAGTGTGTACAGATGGAAAAACAACAGTAGTTGACATTACAAACTCTGAAAACAGTATTTATGTGCAGCACATTTTTTGGCACACACGTAACTCCATACATCCTTATCCACCAACGGACTAACAGACCAAAACTACTAACAACCAATACCTGAGATTCCGTTTTATGCCAAACAAGGGCATCATTGTCGTCTTCTTCATCATCCAACACCAGGCCAGGCCACTTAAGCCTCAGTTCATGATTATGAATATGTATTCTGTGAAATCTTAAGGCTTAAATTTCATGCTTATGATTATCAATGGGACTTTCTTTTAAAGATTTGACGTATGAACTGAGAGCAAACGCACCCTAGCCTGTGCTATAATGCTTTCTATATGCATAAACATCAGTTGTATCAGTCTTGATTCAAAGTACACAGTACAGTGTGCTTACTGGGAAACTAAATATCAGTCTCCTTTTTGCTTCCATGCTCACACCAACTACACAAACAAATCCTGTGAAAAAATCGGAACCACCGAAACAGGAAACAAGAACAGTATTTTTAAAGAAATATTCAATCAATTAGCACATCACCAATTATTGATACAGCATTTATATGCAAGCAGAAAGTCATGAGGGGGTCCAAGTACACAAGAAATATTGGGACGATGCAGCCAGTGCAGCTAAAGTAATACTGTGTAATATTGGTGCAGCAGTGTTTTACATTTAGTGGATTTTGTGCAAAGGACACGGGGACTAAGGACTGGATCTAACAAGAGACATGCTAGATTTAACAGACATTTCAAGTGGGCAAAATAACACTGACACACTGACACCTGTACAATATAATGCAATGTAATCCAATAGAATAGCCCTGCAATAAATTTTACCTTTTCAATTATTTTGTGAAGATTATTCTGTGTTGGATTGAATCAGATTGTGCAAGTGTTTGTCAGTCGTACTTCCATACATACCATCATCATATATTGACAGAAAATATCTTATTTAACTATAATTTATCAATTTGTGTAAGCACACCGAATTGAACTTTGCACTCATGAATAATGGCCTGTTTTCTATATACAACAACCTAGAACTGACTGACCCTTAGCTTTGTATGGAATGTAAGTCGCTTTGGATAAAAGCGTCTGCTAAATGACTGTAATGTAATGTGTGTGACAATTTCCTGATGGATTTTCAGTGATTCCAGCAGTAGTCAGCAATGCCTGTGTCTTTGTTAAGAATGATATTTTCCTAAATAAAAAAGCACAGTCCGAAGCACATCCATGATCCACGGTGACCGCAGACTAAACAATGCTTTTCGTTTTAACAATTACTGAAGCTGAAAATTAATATGATCTCCTCTGAAACACGTTTTTCCTGCTGAGGAAAAATGAAGAACAATCTTGCAAAAGCACCATGTACATATTTTGTAAAATTGCCTGCAATCTTTCCACATGAAAATGGAGTATGGATTGACAATGTGGGATGCGGTCTTTGCAAATTGCACAACACAATCGATCACTTCTAGTGTCTGACTTACTCTGCTTGGAGGCATAATAGAGACCAGTCAGGTGTTTAAGACAGTAGGACATGTCCAAACACTCAGGCTTAAGCGTCTGCACGGTGGTGAGTGCTGACACATGGAGGGAAACAAAAGGGACTCCATGTGGCAGGTTTACAAAAGACCCGGCGAGACAGCAACATACAAGTTTCAGCAGCAAAAGGGAGCATCGCTTCACCAGAAAAAATGTTTTGTCTTGCCTGAAAATGGGACAAATTTTGTATTCATTGTTTTTGTGAAGTTTTCAGGTTTGGTTCTCAAGCATTTTGCTTTAGTATTATAATGGAAGGTTCATTGGCAGACGTTTTCAACCAAAGGATCCTTCAATAACCTGCACTGGCTGTGAGAATCAGCCTATTGTCTAGTATATAAACTACACTCAGACATTTGGAACTGGATTAGCATAATTTGAATTAAATACACTGTATCATTTGCACTTTACTACCATGTATTATTGTAGCTTTGACATGGTCTAATACAGTATTTGAGGTAGATTCAGAAGTAATGATCACCATAGAGTAAATTCTGTGTAGTCTTGTAGTAGATTTTACAACAATCGTCTTTTCATGCTGTCCCATATCACTCACATACCTTTATATTTGACTGTGATAGGACCAAAGAATTAGCATTCTTTAAAATCAAGAATTTTCACATCTTGGAGTTAGCATAGGTTTTATATATATATTTTTTATTTATATTATATATATATAGGTTTATATATATATATATATATATATATATATATATATATCACCATTATGCTGGTGGCCAATTGTCAGTCTCTCCTGGAAGACATTCGTAGCGACGCACTTAAAAATCGGCAGGTTTCGAGAAACAAGAAATTGTTAAAAAAATTGTTCAACCACCCGTAAAGAAAAAGATTGCATCTTAACTCTAACCACATCTCGTCAATGGTTTATTATCACCATGTTCTTTCCCTAGCATTTACCGTACTCTAGTTGCCATGTTCGGATTCTGCTAAAAGAATTTAAAAAACGTTCGCACAGGATGTGAATAACAAACATTGTGTTTGAATATAATCCGAAATTGAGAGGCTTCATCTAGAATCCAAATCTGACCCTACCAATGTTAACAAAAGAAACTTGTGTCATAGAAGTTGATGAGGAAAACGTTCCCTGTCCCTCGGTTCTTCACTTGACATATGAATTGTATGTGCTCAAGTGTCTCACACCATAATTATCACACTGAGACATGTCTCTAAACAAAATTAACAGTGATGAACTGGAGCCAAAATTGAGGGAATCACTGACCCACCTCAGACATGTGAGCAGTGACATATGTTTCACCCCGATGCTGCAGGCTTTCTTTTTGACATGAGAAAGAATTCGTTGCACTCCACATCCCTCTGTCATTCCAGCTAACCCTGCTGTTGAACTCTCTCAGCACTCGAGAGCCTCCCAGCGTGTCAGCAGACATCAACCCCATTTTCCAATTTCCTCCCTCCTTATCACCCACCAGATGTCATTTTGAAAAGCTAGATCAAGCAACTTTAAATTGGCACTAATTTATGATTCATGGAGTGAAGGTGCGCAAGACAGATGAGCACGACTTTCAATAATAGGAGACCTTTTTTTTTTGTATTGCTTGTCTTCATTCCAGAAATTTGTATACATGAACATGAAACATGAATCTAAAGAACATTTTTATAAATTATATCCCAGGTGTGTGCAAAAGGCAAAACGTTTAACCAAGTCAATGTTCACTCTAAAAGGAATACTTTGATGTTTTTGGAAAACACACTTATTCACTTTCTCGGCAGAAGTTGGATGAGAAGATCTTTGGCAGACTTACAACTGATCGGTGCTACACTCAAATCAAGGGTCATGCAGGCCACGTTTCTGTAGCTAGCTTGTTTACTTGCACGGTAGAAGGAGATGCTTAACACACCATTGTAGTAACACATGACACAACTACCCATGTAAAACTAGTAAGAGTCAGCCCAGCAACGGGAAAAACAAAGTAAAGCTGCCGCATTTCTTTATTATTTTCCCACTTTTACCTCTATGACATATTGAGATTTCAATAATGCAAAATCATGCCTCTCCCCCATTTACTACCCCCCAACTTCTGTCTCCCCTTGCTCGAACCATGCCCATCTTTGAAGTCAATCTTCATGTAGATCTCAACTACACACCTGAACAGTTTCATGACTTTATCTTGCACGGTTCCGAAGCTATCACGGTTAAAAAATCCGTCTACAGACAGACAGACACTTTTTGGCATTACATTTGTATTTTCACAGAGCATAGCTGCAAACCCAAGTGGGAAGTAACAGGTGACCCGCCTTTTCTGGTGAATTATGGTGTGACAAGTTGCAGCTGAGTGTCTCACTTCATGACGCGCATCCCAGACTGATTTGAATCGAACTATAAAGATAGATTACATTGTTATAGCTTGCACAGCAACAGTGGCCAGCTTGCAGTAGGCATACTAGCAGATTAGTGCTAGCAGTAGCGCTAGCTTAGTTATCTCCACTGGCATGTGAACATTGTAGGTCGTAGCAATCAGTTGAATGTCATCACTCTCATGTTGCTCCATTAAGTACAGAGCTGGAGGCAGGAGGTGGTTAGCGTAGCATAAAAACTGGTAGCAGGGGGAAATGGTTAGCTACTTGTTACAGCAAGGAACTCTCCATGAGTATTTTCTTTTGGTTTTCCAGACGTATTAAAAAATAAAAATACATTGTGTTGATTTGTGAGCTTT
This sequence comes from Anoplopoma fimbria, assembly GCF_027596085.1. Taxonomy (NCBI): domain Eukaryota; kingdom Metazoa; phylum Chordata; class Actinopteri; order Perciformes; family Anoplopomatidae; genus Anoplopoma; species Anoplopoma fimbria. Next base: position 22,040,301 of record NC_072466.1, on the reverse strand, counting down.
ACATTTTTTTATTTGTTAGCTTTTGACATGACTAGGCTTGCCGTTTTCCCCAGTTTCCAGTCTTTATGCTAAGATAAGCTAATTGCCCTCTCTCTCTCTCTCTACTGCATACTTAACACACAGAGATGAGAGTGGTCTTAGTGTAACTCAAGGCAAGAAAGTGAATAAGCATAGTTACCAACATTTCAAACAATTTCATGGAAAAGATGCAGTTATTTCTTGCACAACAAACCAACAATAAATAGATAGAAGAAAATGGTCTCTGAATCAACCACAGTTGTTCCTTAAAGAATGACTTTCCATTCATTTTAAAGAAACTAACTGGTATTAATGCATACTAAATGGTTTTGCAAGTAAAGTGCATTGTCTAGGTCTCGGTTCCACTGATTAGAGTCACACAACGTCTCCTGGTGTGCAGTTTAACTGCTGATAAGAACTTTTTGAGATATAACAACTGTATACAAGCCACAGGTGAAAGGAGTACAAAAGACAACAGCCTGTACAAACAGTAAAAATACAACTTTGAGCTTTACGGTTACACCCAAACTTGTTTTGACATGGCTTACGTCAGGTTGATTTAAAAAAAAAATTGTAGTTCGGGTTCAAAAACATTGTTGAAAATATATTGAAATTTTCATAGCAATTTCACACTTTTGTAAGACTTGGATTTATGAAAAGTTATAGGTCCAGATGTGACTCGATTTTGGAGGGAAACTTTTTCAAACCTCAGTCAAGCCGTATTATGAGAACAACGCTGTAGTAAGTCAGTCAGTAACATGAGTGTTGTTTGGTTTTTTGTTTACAGATATTCATGTCTGTAATACTGAAAAAAAAAACAGTCAAGAAGCTCACACAACACGTCACTTGTATGTTGTAACGAATGTAAAGACGACACAACTCCACAGATTAAGCAAAACCTTGTGGGGAAGATGTGTTTCCGGGGAAGGGGGGTGGGGAGCTGTTGGAGCCGTGTCACAAAGGGGATCCAGCGTGGGTGTAAAAACAAGCTGGGAAACTCAGGAACCGCAGCGTAACCAAGGTGAGCTTTTGATGATATCATAGCGGGTGACAGGCAGCGTGTGATTGGGCGAGTGTAGGGCACAAGAGGGCAGGGGACAAGGCAAACTGTCCAAAGTAGGAGAGATAAGAGGGTCAGGCAGTCTAAAGTGTCCATCTCACATCTCGATGTGAGCTTCTTTGGCTGGTGTATTGTCCTTTAACGAGCCAGAGATGGTGTAGAACCTGCAGGGACATAGGAACAAGAGGAAACAAGAACATCAGTAAAAAAGAAAAAAGACGTAATACTAAAAGCCATGTTAGATTTGTTTGTTTAACCCTACGAAACCCGTGGGCTCGCCGGCAAGATCCTGTCTTTCGTAGGCTGCAGATGCCTTAGAATAAAGTTTTGGCGAGGAAAAACTGATATGCCGATTTTCTGAGGGGTCCATTGACCTCTCACCTCAAGATATGTCCATGAAAATGGGTTCTATGAGTACCTACGAGGCTTTACAGACCTGCCCACTGATAATCCCATGCAGTTTTTAGGACAAAATCTATGCAGTTTATTGCATGCAGTATAAATGTGTTATTTTCGCCTATTCTTAAAATCGTTTCTGCATTCTGGGGTCCGAAAACATTCTTGGAATTGCATAAATTGGGTTTTGATTAGAAAGATGAGACTCTAATGGATCCAATGAGCCCAATGTTATTCTTGTGTGAAGATGTTAGTACCCATAGTAGCCATTTTAATTTTAGTAAGACTGTTTTTTAAACTTGACTTCACTAACTAAAGTGACCTGTTGTGACCATTCATGAAACTTTACAACCACAAACTAGAGACATTCAAAGGATATAGTATGGCTTGACAAGGTATATTGATAATAAGAGGTTTCTTAGTATTTTCCTCAACAGAAGAACTCGCCATCCAACCGCCGGAAAAATGTTATTCTTTTAAATCTCTAAACGTCAAAAGTGTTTGATACCAAATGACAGCATGTATTTTACTATGGTGTTTCTCAAGGTCTTGGTGTCTAAATGTGGTACTTTGGAGATATTTTGATCATTTTATCTATTCTTGAGTGGTACATTTTTTTTTATCTGCAGCACCAAATCTGTATAACAAGACATATCAACCCAAAAAACGTACTAAAGATAAATGACCATCATATACTTCCATTATAATGTTTTAAACCCTTTTATACTTTGACAGTTTATCTTAGGTGATTCATTAATTAATTTATATTTCTGATTCATAACTATAACAAGTTGACAGGCACTGCTGAGCTGCATCTAAAATTAATCTTCAGGTTTACAGTTTTCAAACGATGGACACCAGTTTAATTTGGCAAATACTGTTGACCTGCTATCTCCCCATCAAAAAGACCAAAATAGGTCTATGTGGGTCTTGAAACTAAGCACATTAATTATTTAAGTTAATTATTGTACGGTTGTTGTGTCCAGTGTAATGTTTAAAAATTAAGAATGAATGTTACCTGGTAATTATCCACAAATTCTGTTCCCGTTTTTATTGGAATAATACCTGCAGAATGCTGATATTGTTTAGCTTATGTGTGCTGAGTGATTACATGCTGAGAACTCTCTTATGCAACAACCTTAAATTGCAGATATTACAGTAATATAATGGGATCAACCTTTAAGTTACAGCAGTTCCTACCAATTAGCTTCAAAGCTAAAATTTATATTCCAGCAGCGGTGCAAGAAATACTCAGATCATCTGCTTGAGCAAAAGAATACATCAATGTAAAAATACTCCATTACAAGTGATGCATTCAAAACCAGCAGACAGAGTATCTCGGAAAGCTTCAGTCTTACTTTGATGGAGCTCTAAAACAATCCAACAAGGATTCTGAAGCAGGAACTAGTCACCCCTTAATTAACACATAATTGCACTTTTGATCTTATTTAAAATAATACCAAACATATAGCATATACGAAGGAGGTAAATGTGGTGGAATTAGATGCAGCAGCATGATTGTTATAGCAGACAAACAGTTAGAAGATTCAGGTTATAATGGCTGTGATGCACACTAGCTAATGAGCCTGTGATTATCAACAGTGTCACAGTAAAAAAGACTGTAAAGTAAAACACACTTTGTTTACCTTGACTTTCTAAAATGCCTGCGTTTGTTCAGGCCCTTTAAACAGGAGGATTTCGCACAGGAATTTTTCAGGTCCACCACCTGGTAGATGATGGGGTTGTACATGGCTGAGGACTTGGCCAGCAGCGTGGGAATGACAGACACTGAAATGGGCACAGAATCTGGCTCCCCAAACGCTGACACCACCGACACCACTGCATAAGGGATCCAGGCTATTAAGAAGCCTGCACAGATCAGCATTGCCACCTGGGAGGGGACACCAAGCAGCATTCAGTTCACTGATTTGCCCTTAGCTCAATTCTTATATAAATATACTGAAATGTCTTCTTTTCTCTTTGTCAAGCTCTATTTTCTTCAACAGCACCTTCCCCTCCAACCTCTCACTCACCTTTGTGAGTTTCATCTCAAGGTTGTGGCTGTTTCTGATGCGGGCGTCGAAGTGTGAAATCTCCTTTGCAGACGACTTGACCTTAAAGATAATCATGACATAGGAGAAGACAATGATGCCCGTGGGGAGGACGAGACAGAAGAACAGGATGGCCATGACAAAACTCTGGCCGGAAACCGAGGCCTGTGCCAGCCACCAGTCCAACGTGCAGGAGGTCCCGAAGGGCTCCGGGGCGTAGTTCCCCCATCCGACCAGGGGCATGGTGGCCCAGAAAGCTGCATACACCCACACAAAGGCCAGGCACAGGAAGGCGTGCTGGCGTTTTAGCCATGTGCCTAATAAAAAGACAGTAAGAATGATGGACTAATAGTGAGATCATGATTGAAACTTAAATCCGTTAACAACAGTGTTTGATTCAATTAGGCTAGTTGACACGAGGGTCCATTTTCCATTTTTATGAGAATGTTGTGTCCCTGAACTAGGAACTATTTCAGCAAACTCAAGCTGAAGTCAAACTGAAATTAAAATGTATTTTATGTCATTTTATTAGCCAAAACAATGCGACACCCATGGGCCAGGATGAGGGATTCTAGGATTCATTTCATTCTAATTTGTAATTAGTATAACAATTACACCATATATAAGAATACATTTTCCAGTCGTGGGTTTTGGGTCTACGTTGTGACAAATAGTAATTTGTATTAAAATCAAAAAGGGTGGGTGTGCATAGAATTCAAATGTTAAGGCGACCCTGTTAGATGAGAACCTGACGTACCGTATCTGATGTGGCAGATCTTGAGGTACCGGTCCAGACTGACCACGGTCATCGTGATGAGGCTCCCGCAACCAAAGAAGAAGCCTGCCCAGCCGTAGAAACGACAACCCTCCCAGCCGAACAACCAGCGGTGGGCGAAGCTAGATACAACGAAAAAGGGCTTTCCTGTCACTGAAAGAACAGAGAGGGAGGAATGATAAAAGGAGGGAGATAAAAGAACGACATGCGTGAAACAGGAATGGGGAGGTTGGAAAAAGAGGATGGGAGTTGGTGGAGGTGGGGTTGGAAAAAGAGTGGAAGGGGAAGACAGAGAAAGCGGAAAAAAAACAGAGTGAAAGGATCAAGTTAGATTATAAGATTAAATGATTATTTACTACCACTCACCAACTCCACAACCGTTTCTCCAACACAAATTAAGACTGAAAGTTAAGAATGGATGAGATTTTTAGGTTTTTATTATTGTGTCTTGCATGTAACTATGCCTAAACTATGACTAAAAAAAATGATTTAAGCCAGATGCAAAAATGTTTCTGCACAAATTAAATAATCCACTTTGCCTATTTTATCAATATTTGGAGACAAAATCAGACAACATAAATAAATCCAGATTGAACAACCATTACAATTTTTGATCCGAGGTTGATCGAGCAATTTTATAAAACATGGATACTCTCAGGTCTTCATAGTAGTCCATCAATAATCAAATGGGACTCCCTCCAGAAAACGGACTAGATGAGTTCAGTGTGTTGGAGTGCAGATAAAGAAAGCCCCTTTCTCCATTTCCCAGTGTATTCAAAGGTTAAAAAGCAGGAAAACGTGTGGCAGGTCTTGGGACAACATCATAAAAGGGAATTGGGAAAGGAGAAGAACATCAACACGAGGCAATACTAGTGATTATTGTAGTAAAGCTTCCATGGAACGTTACAGTCCTGTGTGACGTTCTATCTAGTGTGAATGCTAGGTATTTTCATGGGACTTTACGTCGGGAACACTCTTCACACACACAACAAGGATTCATGGGTTCAGCACAAGGCTCCAGTGTCCCCTTTTTTTGCAGCAAACGCAAGCGACTCCCTGGTAGTTGTGTTGTGTGTCAGATACGGACCCTTTCCCTAGAAAGCTTGACATGCTGAGGGCCATGTGGCATGCCTAGCCCAAGCGGCATAAAAGGGATAAACATCAGAAACCTCTCAAGGCAAGTTTGCATAATCATGAGCCAAGGATGTAGTGAGCCAAATATTTTCTTGGAATCCTGCAATACCTAGCGGGGCATGTACACACGGTCGCTCACATGTTCAGAGGCCAATTGGTATTTACGGATTCTGAGTCATGGCAATAACAGCAAAGAAGCTTTCCAGCAATTGTAACTGCGATTATCGTTGTTGTTTTCTCTTCCAACTCACGTGGAAAGGATCACTGCGTGAATTGAGATTATGTACAGAGTTGAAATTGGGCATCCGACCCCGTCACTCCCCAGCAAGCATACAAATTTATTTGGGGAGTGACTAATTTGGTGTATGCTTCTTCCATACTTTACTTAGGGATTGTTCAATTTTTGGGGGTCTTCTTTTACATGTATTCACTTTGCTGAAGATTTGCTACCACTGCCTGGCATATTTTGGGGAAAAAGCATCCAGACTAGTTGACTGCAAACGGTGTGATTAGATTCCAAAATGGGAAGAAAATGTCACTCCTTTTCAAAAAGCAAATCCCAAAATTCCTATACATACACTCTGCCACTTGAGATTGCTAAGCTTATCAGACTGCAGATACATCAGCTGTGGGGTTCTACAAGGAAGTTGCTTAAGCCCCTTACTCTTCTCTATTTTCACAAAAGATGTAGCAATTGAGAATGCCAATATGTTATTGTATACAGAGGACACAACCCTTGTAGCACTGCTTCAAACAAAGATGAACTTGCAACCATCCTGAATTTGGATCTAGAGAGAGTGTCTTATTGGGTGAAAGTGAACAAACTAGCCCTGAACATTTACAAAACTAAAAGTATTGTGTTTGGCTCTAGGGGTATGCTTATTGGTGACCCACAGCTTCATCTGTCAATGTCAGGTTTGGCAAAAGAAAAGGTAAAAAAGTCCAAACTATTTGGTGTAGTTTTGGATTAACAACTGTCGTAGTCTGAGCACATTGACGACATTGTGACTAAAATGGCAAGGGGCATAGCAATGTCTAGAAAGTGCTCTACTTATTTAACATCCTTGATTATTTGTCAAGTATTACAGTCCTTGGTCTTTTGTCACCTGCAATACTGTCCAGTTATATGGTCAGCGGCAGCAAAGAAAGACATAAATAAACTGGGCTGCCAGATTGGTGCTCAATGAGAATAAATATAGCATATATGCACTTGCTTGTCTTGGTTCCCAGTCAAAATTAACTCCACTATAGCCTCTTTGTGTTTTTCAGAAATGTAGTATCTAATCTGAATATTTCTTCAACCAAGTACAACGCACATGCTAAAGACATAGCCACTATTCGAGGAATGCTAGCTCAACTCACTTGATACCTCCAACCCAAAGAAGAAAACCTCCTCCAACTCACAGTTATCTACCATTCAATAATAGCTTGGAAATCGCTACCTCCTCATATAACTTTTACAGGTAATAAATTCACATTTAAAAATCGATTAAGGGCTCACCTGAGGCCACTGACCATATGAGAGAACTCCATTGACTTTGTGTACTCCTGATCCTTTGAGGATACTATACATCCTAGTCTCAGACTATACTTGTATTTGATTGTACTATTTTTTATTATTCTGACTGTACTGTTTTTAACAGTTTGTTTCACGTCACGTCATGTATTGTATGTAATATGTTTTGTCCTTTCTGTGGACCCCAGGAAGATTAGCAGCCGCCAAGGTGTCAGCAAATGGGGATCCAGTTAATAAACAATAAACAATTTGCAACTGGACAAGATTTTGGTAACAGAATTGTATTTGTAGTCCAAGTAGTGTTGACCGATCTCGTTGGATCAGGCTTTGGTTGAAATCCGGTAAACAGTCCATGTGTAGCGCCAAAGAGGCGGAACGCATTGGCCGAAATGTACTCTGGGAACCCACTGGCTGTATTCTGATGATGATTTAGGTAAATATTGGTTTAAAATTAGCTTGTAAATTTGCTACTTGTGGAACAATCCGGTTAACTCCAACTCCAGTCTAGCATCTCAAGGTCTTAATTAGGATGTTAACAACAGCAGTGCGCTTAAAAGGAAGTCTTGGCATAGATATAGATTCCTTGGCATTTGCTAACATTATTGAAACAGGGATACATATGAGAATATTGACCTGGTGGTAGCGCTTAAGTGCAGTCACCACAACACGTCCTATGGGAACTATGAATATTCATACAAAATTTCAGGGTGGTCTGGCCAGGAGATGTCAGGACAAACTGCTCCTGGATCAAAGTGTTAGATGGACCCACAGCCAACTAAATCAATCAGCTGAATGAATGCATCTTTAGGTCCCACAGGGAAAAATCTAATTTCAATAATGGAGAATATTCATAAAGGTAATGTATTTGACTCTTGATCCGGATACTGTCTGTTATGGATTTGTTCTGTGCACTTCCGGACGAGATAAGTTTATTGTCAGCTACGACAATCACTATAACTTTTATTCATTCTTTTCAGCGTTTTGGTCTTTTTGTATTTGAGATATAATTTCCAGTTTTAGACACTTTAAATTACTAGTTTCATTTAGGATATTATTATCTTCAAGATGATCAGGAAGAGCCGTCCATATCCTTGTAAGCCCCACTAAAAGGCTTAAATAATGAACAGGTCAACCAGTAGAGGATTAGTAAGGATTACTGCACTGAGGATGACATGAACTATTATGCAAGGTGAAAAACATGTTGTTACATGATTTGAGTTGCATAACGTCTAAAAATATGTTTTTTTACTCATTTCAAAAATATATATTTTATATATTAATGCTGCAGATGGCAGCCGCTCAATTGGCAGCAATGTAATCTCTCGGGGCAACTCCTCAACGTCAATATAGGTCCACTCAAAGTGCTTGTTTTTGCCAACAACAGGATCAGATGGTTATTATAAGTGTCTGGCAACATAATGGAAAGAACCCTACAGAGAAAAAAATACTTTTTCTTTACCTTCTTACCAATTTCACAAATTGTTGTCCCAATTTCACCAATAGTTGTCCCCATTAGTCAATTAGACACAAAAACATGAGAAAGTAGGGTCCGGGTTAAAATATACCAAAGTAAGCTTTTTTAATAATTCAGTTGCAGTTGTAGTTAGGAGGAAAACCAGGCTGCTAATGCGCAATGAGAGCAAATTAGGGTGGTTTCACAAGGGAAAATTGTTCAGAATTCTAAGAAAACGCAGATGGTACGCCAAGGGCAAGGTTATGGGTGCTATGCATGGAAATGTTTTACAAATGCTATGAAAACCTTGACGAGACATGAAGCTGAAAGAGAAAATGTGATTGTATTGAAATCCAGTGTATTTGCCCAAAGGGATCAGAGGGACATTTTGCTTAGATACACCAAAGCTAAGCTGCAGGACTCCGGCACCTGCTGGTCCAAAGAGACTCTGTAAGCAGACTATCTCATCATCTCAATGGAAAGATACGCCGTTAGAATAACGAGCACTCCATGTGCAGACATCAAAGGGACAAGGGTTACTTATGCAAATATACAGTACATATTTGAGCAGATCGGCAGTACGTCAGTCCGTGGGGACTTGGGAACCAGCGGTTCAAGTCGCCACACGGACCAAGAATGGAGTGTGGACTGGTAGCTGGAGAGTTGCCAGTTTGCATCTACTGCCGAAAATCCCTTGAGCAACACACCGGCCACCCAAGCTGTTATCCGGGCGCTCTAACATGACTGTCCACTGCTCCAAATACTAGGATGACCTCAAGGCTGGGGCTATATTCCACTGTGTGCTGTTTTACATGTCATGATAAAAGAAAGACGTCCTCTCTGATATGATTAATCTTGTCGTTACAGCGAGAGGGCACTACAAAGATGTTTGCCACGTGCTGAATGAAAGACGCTTTTTATAAAAGGTTTGACTGCGCACAAGTGCCGGGGGGATAAAATAAAAATACGAAAAGGCAAAATAATAGTCATGAAGGCATTTACATGGGTCATAGAAGAAGAAAAACGTTCTTTCATGCAACCACAGAACCCAAGAGGCGGAAAATTACTGAGAAGTGGGAAAAGGTCCATACAATCAACAAAGGAACATTTAGGTTTTGTTTGTGAGACATCTGAGCACACAAACAACAGTAGTTATTATTGCAGAATTGTAACTGCTTTCCAAAATTATATTTTGCATTTAATATTCTTTGATATACAACAATTATCATGAAATGAAATGCTTACGAGTCAAGCACTGGAAGCCTATCTCTTTTAAATGTTCCTGTAGCTTATGCTACATGCTACGTGTTAGCAATCAGCTCCCTTTCTACACATCCATGACCTGAAACTATACTTTACTAATTCGATCTGTTCCCAATGTGAAAATGCTAAGAGGGTTGATTAGTAAGGTTTCAAATTGAATAATTATTCACTTTTAAATTTACTTAATTTACTTATTTTAACTAAAAAGTGTACGAAAGAGAGAAAGACAGGAAATGCTTTTATAGCTACAGTTAGTGGTAGGTGGCTTAAAAGACAAAAAGGTCATGTGACATCCCATAATAGAATCGCAAGTCTTATCTTCATACAATCCTGAATCAATTGACGAATGCCAAAAATGGATAAATGTTTGTCGTTAATAACGTTATCAAGCAGAGGCGTGTGAGAAATCCGAATGAATGCAGTTAAAGCTTCATAAGCCCACACACATTTCTCTGTATCTCCCTGTTCTGTGAGACAGTTGTATTTTATATTGCATTTCAGTGGTGGAAGGGCTGTAAATAGTGACGCCCTCTCAATTTATTCAATCGTGTCGGTTTTGAAAGGAATTTGAAGCAAACCATGACAACAAATATCCAAATCCAATTGTGAAATTCCCTAAGCTCTAAATGTTGGGCATACAAAGGATGTGGTTTTCTACACACGAATGCTGATGGCCATTTTCCTCTTTTTTATCATGTGTCTGTCTCTGAAATACAGAACCTAAATGGAGTTCTGTGCAAATATTGATGACCATTGCTGTCAACAGCATGAACAATTATCACCGGTGTTTGTATGAGTAGACATATGTGAAATGAAAAAGTAGCCATTAAGATACAACATTGATCAAATATCATCATACAGATGATATACTGGGTGTATTATTATTGGCAGCAGCATAAACATCTACATAGCACACACTGTACAGTATCAGATCTTGCAGATAGCAGCTGCAGGGAAGTCTTAGTTAGTGTGTTAGGAGTAGCCAATATGTAGTTAATACCACTGTAGTTTATGGGATTTATACCACGATATTAAAATATGAAAAGGTATACTCCATTTAAAATATAATTCTACCAAACAGGTATTGTAAGGGAACATATCTTCAGAAATAAAAAAACATATTAAAAAAATGTTGTTTACTGGCTCCAAGTAAGAATGAAAAAGAGGTATAGACGTACATGTGTTTTGGGAGAAGGAGCATGCCCAGTCATGTAAATTTAATGTATTTTGTTCAGATTTAGGAGCCTACAACAACCATGCTTTTATTTTGAGTATAATTACAGAGCAACCTGGATCTCAGCAAAAAAGAATAAGCTGGGGAACAAAAAAAAGCGTGTCGTTGTTTCTTAAATTGGAAGAACTACACTGTTCATCGCACCCAGAAGCTATAAAAACAGTCGTTTTTGTTGGATTTTTTACTTTCCATTGGTCCTTTAACACATCATGTGTGACAGATTCTTCCAACAGGAAAAGTAACCAAAAGAGAGATATCTCATCAAAATGTATATCTTTTCCTACAAGCCTCATTTAAATCTTGCTCAAATGAACCCTTTGCACCAACCAAATCTTGTAAAAAACAGGAAATGATGAGCTCTTCAGCGCAACTAGGAAGCCATGAGCCTGAGGCCATCAGACACAAGACAAAAACTCTGTGAAACTTGGACTGAGCTGCAGGCTGCTGAACACAGCAGAGAGGAGAGGAAAGGGGAGGATTTAAGTAGGGGTTGTAAAAATGTAAATAGTTCAATTGTAGCCTCAAATTTGTTCCAAAATTAGTTACACTCAATGGAAATTGGAAAAATGTTGATATATAGATTCCATTGTTTTCCAATTTTTGTAAAATAAATGTTCATGGAATATTCAACTTTGTGTGTGTCGCCTATTTTTCTCAGCAAAGATAGACAGTGAAAATGATATGTTGGTTGCTGGAAGCCTGTACGTAACCATGGACAGTATTAAGTGTGTGGGAGTGAGGTAGCCTTGTGTGTGTGTGCTATGACAAAAATGTGTGTGTTCATTCAACCCCTAGTGTGTTGAATGATTGGGAGGGTGATTGCTTTTAAATCAAATTTGATTTATGATTAATCGAAGTATTAAAGAGTTGCTCTTTTTTCCAATTTATATTTCGAAAGCTGTTGAACTTTCTTTGAAAGAATAGAATTGAATGTAATCAAATCACGAGTCATAAGACTTGATAATGCCTCGCCTTTGCGCATCCAATCAAGTCATCTGATAATCGCTGTAGTGAGTCCTGGCTGATCTAGGTCACCACTGTGCAAAGATGTTCCGAACTTTAATGTCAGCACACAAATGGTGGGATGACTCATTTCGGACTGAAACTCCTCAGTTAATCTCAACGTGCCGTCACAAGGGTTTATTTAAAAACACTTATTTCGAGCCAAGGACTGCTTCTTGTGTCGCTGCGGGGCAAACACATGGGCTGATTACCGGACCACGCTGTCCCAACACAAATGGTCTTTGTTGGCTTGACTTAGACTGTGTTCTGCATAGAGCGGGTCACAACTGGGTCAACCTCCCACAATGATGAACGCCAGAGAGCATACGGACCAGATACACAGCGTTAGGTCAGAGATCATAAATTGAACGGATCGTTTCTGCAGCAGCGCTCACATCGTATATAAAAAACCCCAAAATTACCTTTTGTCATATCAATTCAACTCCACTTTATGCTGAACTCAATGCAACTCATTTATTCATGAAAACAAAATGGACTCTAAACAAGCTGCAGCAAACATTGATTTTGAGTTCACCTGAAAATAACACATTTTAGCATCGGGGGTCAGCTGTTAAGGCATCTCTAGGATCTGTTGATTGAATGCAGTGTCTGCTGCCTAAGTTGTTACACTTCTTTATAAAACAGTCCGTTCATCTGCTGGGAGGATTTGAGAGAAACAATATGACAAAACCACATCTGTGTATGCTCAATTATAAATTATGTCAGCAAAATGTTGTTTCCATTCTGTCTACTGGTTGATTTGTGGCTGCCCTTGCAGCTGATCCTCACCATGAATGGTTCTATACAAACGGTCTGCTGGTTAACACGCGTTTTAAAACATCCAAAATTGTTTTTCCGGAAAAATGGGGGGGGGTCCTTCCTCCCGCGCATGACCATGTTTTGATTTAGAAGGTCTGTTGTCAATGTGTTTTTGAGAGAAATATTGGATGGATTTTAATTAAATTTGACATAATTTGTGATAGGCACGATAGGCGAGTCAAATTTGAATTAGTCCAACTCTTTGGTTTATTAATAAATAGCTCAATCACAGCCTCATCAGCACGTTGTGTTAATAAGCAAACATTAGCATAAAAGGCCATGGCAAAACAATGCTGAAGATCAGCACGTTCGCGGCGTCATTGTGAGCATGTTGACATCCTGAATCAAGCGTTTAGCACAAAGCGCTGCTGTGTGAAGCTTCACAAAGCTATTAGCAATGGCTGTAGACTCTTAGCATCGTTTAAATCGTATACTGTTGAGTCGTTATCACGAATCATACAATTTGTTCTAAGCCTCCTCTGGGCTTTCTCTTCTCCGAGGAACACTCGGACAATGACCATGACAACTGCAGTGACCTTTATGTGTAAAATCTGTTGATCTTGTAGTAGGAAAAAAAGAGACTACGGTTCTTAATGTGTTCAGAGAGAGCAAGAGAGAGAAAGAAAAGTAAATGTCAAAGCGTGCCTCTGAGGTCAAAAGTGTGCGCAACAAGTGAGTCTTAAAAAAAGGGAACACTATGTTTCCACAGGTCAATAAGAATGAACTTGGGCAACAACATTTTGAGATGCAATGCTAGATAATGACTAGGTTCAATGAAATGGGGAAAAAAAATCGACATTAAAAGGGTTTCCTTTCAGTAGTCGATAGTATTACAAATATGGTAATAGAATTCATTTCATACTAACAAGCCAGTGAATCAATAAATAAATCGAGTAAAATGCAGACTTACCCTAATGTGTGAGAGAGACTGAATGAGAGACTAATTGGCTGACTGACACTTACTGACAGTATATTCAGTTAGTGCAGTGGGCCAGTGAGGGAAATTAGAACAACCTGATGAAAATGTCCTCATAGCCCTATCTTTAAGGGGCTTTTCTTCTTCAGATACAGAATAAAGGGGATTACAGGCCTAAATGATTGTTATTTTATTATAAATATTTATGTCTTTAGCTTAAGCAGTGGACATGTGTTCAGGTCTGGGGTTTTTGTTGGTAAGCAGGATAACTGGATTACAATAGGAAGGTTTTTTTAAAATTGCGAAAAACGCCCAATGACACGTTGTAATGTTACATTTGAGGCAACAAAACCACTTGGTTAAGTTTAAAAAAACACCACGATTTGTGTTAAAATAACGTCATAATTGTAAATACATAACAGCAGCAGTAAGCAAACTCTCTTACGTAACCATACATGACAAACGGGAGGTTACACTGTAAAAAGCGTTAAGTCAACATTTACTTTTGATTTCACATGAAACATCTCTCCTTGGTGAAAGTTCTGTGTCTTCACCTTTCGCTTGCCCTGAGTGGACTCTATCGCTTGTTATACTTATCATGATACCAGGTAACAATCTACATTCTACGTCACTGGCGCTGATCGAATGCACGCACGGGGACATTCAACGTATCCGAGTTGTGCAGAAACCACATTTTTTCCTGGCCGCTGGGCTGAACCAAGCCAATGTGATATGTTGTACTTCTATTACTTATGGGGTTTCTTTTCAATGCCAAATGATCTTATACGTCTCCGTCATTCTTTCTCACATTTATTCTTCACACAGAAGCCACTACCTGATATGCCAAAGTCGAAGACGGCTAGATTAACAGTCATGATCTCAGGAGGCTTCAACTTGGTCTTGCGTTTGATGGTCATATAAATGACATAGCCGTTGCCTGTTGCAGACAGGATTCCTGTAAAAGAGAGGGAGAGAGAGAGAGAGAGAGAGTTTAACCATTTGCGCTTACACCAGTCACAAATGTCTCTACATAAATCTGAATGCATTATGGGTACTTGAATGGGGTTGTCCAAGTCTGCTGTAGGTGGCAAAGTGAGAAGTTAACATCCGTTCCTTTGACTCTGTCATACTTCTACTGGATTCCCAATATCAGGCCCTCAACTTTGTACCCATATGCATATTTGATAACTGTGGGAGTTATACAAATAAGCACCCTAACAACACATTATATAACAACATTGCATTATGTGAGCTTGACAAAAAATGTAATACATTTTCACATCATAACGTCATAACAGCGGCATTTGGAAATAATCTGCTGCCCTTGATGAAAAACAGCTTTACAGCAATATTTTAAGTTATTTAAAGTTATTTTTTAATATAAATGTAAAAACACATGCATTTTGTAACAATCAACCAAAATAGATGTCTTCATCTTGATGTAGTTTGAAGTAGTTTGTGTGGATTTCACAAATCTAATTAACTAATTATGTCTTTTTTAAATGAATCAGTACGACTCATGCCAGAATGCATAAAAATAATGTCGTTATAATGCTATAATGATTTTTATAAATGAAGGAAAAAAATGTATCAAAAAAGAACAACCCTTGGCACTCTTACATATTGTGTCCAGGGTCATTATCATCAAATGCAGCATTTAATCACAAAATGTTACATTATGAAGTGAAAATGTACTACATTACATAATGTGTTGTTACAAGGCAATGCACTTTAGTAAATAAGTAATGCAAAGAAGACAGTGAACAACACAGGCACATACTCTTACCGCAGATGCATTTAATCAAGAAACCAATTTAACTAAAGTAACCGCCTGAGGGGCAAATCTTCATGCTGAAAAAACAGCAAAGATGAAAAGAAAAGGCATGGTGATGGAAAAATATCATTAATAACCATAATGTAAATAATGCTTGGTTCGAGGAACATTCTCAGATTAAAGAAAAAGCCACTATAACACAAGAAGAGACTAAAGCCTTACAGTGTACATTAGCTACCCTGCAGACACAGGTGCATTTTATTGTTCCACATAATTGGTATAACCTACATCTGCTAATTAATATTTTCTTTAAAAGACACACTGTAAAAGCTTCCTATGAGGCTTCAGACACCCAATAAACAGACGTTTTAGAGGGAGGCTGTAAAGGCTTGCTTATATGTATGCGCTTTATTCTAAAATTGATTGATAGTTTGGAAAGATAAAGGAGATATGCGAGAACACCATACAAAACAGGTTATCAAGGATATCAAAAGACATGAAAGAAAAGCCGTTAAGTTCAGTTAAAAGACGGGCCAGTTATTTTAGAGGACAGAGAGAAAGAGTGTGCATAATCCTGATGTTATGAATCCATCCCACACAATGCCACTCACGAGAAGAGAAATGGTACCAATAAATCGACTGCACGATGACTCTAGGTTGTAGGTCTGCATTTGGTACCGTAGGGAATTGTCCCTCCAATATTTGAGCAAACTTGTTTGTGTTATCTTTGGAGCGAAACAAAGCACAGAGGAGCAGAGGACAGCTATCAATAAGACAGCCATCTGCGGTGGTGAAGATGACTGGGGGAGGTAGAGTGTGTGGCGCACCGCTAACTCCAGTGACAGCACAGTAGTGTTCACTGCAGAGGTTTCACCTGATGATGAATTATATATATACATATCAGCGCATAGTTAATCAGCATGAGAACCCATGTAGTGCGTCCATAGACGGTACATAAGAAGTGGACCATTGGTTTGTGTACTGACGTTTTGAAGCCTAAGGTTTGTTATTTGGTAGTTCCCCATCTTGGATTTTGCTCTTCGCCATCTTTTTTTTAACTCAACCAGAAGTGACACGAGAGGGTGGACTTAAATACAACCGGAAGCTGAATAAGATATGGTCATTTTTTTGGGTGACCAAGGCTACAATTAACATTGGTGAAGTGAAAACACACTGTGAAATGGTTAAAGTTGTAAGACAAAAGTATGGACAACACCGTGGTAGAGACCTTTCAATCACAAGGTAGCCCCGCCCATTTTCTCATAGACTTTTATACAATCAGACTTTATTTGCAACCAAAGGAGTCGCCCCCTGATGGCCATTAGAAAGAATTTACAGGTTTAAGGCACTTCAGCATTGGCTTCACTTTTACGTGGATATTCAATTTACACAGACCTGGACAGGGTCGTTGGAGCTTCTATCTCCATTACTGTAACACATTAAGCTACTTTCTGGTGTTAGCAAGAGAGGAATTACTATTGCAGCACAGCCAGGCATCTAACACACCTGTCAATTTGAGAATTAAATAAGAAGGATTTCACTACTGGTATGTAAAGCTTCAGGGCTTTTGCTCATTTGATTGATTTGCTACCTTTTTATTAGCATGACTGCTGCTTGCAATGCTCTGGCTAGTGGTTAAATCTCAACTCACCACCATTAAGATGAATGAGATGACCCTTTTGAAGATATCAGATTCACAGAAACACGGAGGGCTTAAAACTGGTTTTTAAACATAATTTACTGAACAACAGTACACATTTAGGAAAAAAGAAAACTACTACTTATGCGGTAATGGAAATGATGAAATGAAGAGTATTCTGTTTATATTTATATTGACCTGCAAAAGGTGTTGATAGTATAGATCACAGCCAATTATTCAAAAAAGTGGAGAAGTGTGGGATAAGAGGTTCAGCTTACTCTGGGCTATAAAGCTACTTGGAATATAGACAGCAATGTGTGGAAATTGATTCAAAAGGTCTGAAAACTTATCATTTCTAAGCATGGAAATCTTTCCCATCGATGTATCGACTTGAATTCAGGATCATTCCTGGCGCTGAATGAATAAAAAATAAAACTCCCACAATGCAAAGTGGCAGATTTCATTAATTACACCTACACCTCTCAGTGAGGCACATCATTTTATTGATACGCCAAATTTATTTTCTTTCTTTTTTTAATTCCTGTGTTTTTCACCCCAGCAAATTTCAGTCAGCAGTGATTCAAGGTTTCTGCCACTCATGGTCTGGAGTCCCAGCCCTCTTGCTGTGAGGCAATAGTGCTAAACAGCGCCGTCTCAATAAAGCCACAGGGAAGAAAAAATCTCCAGCAATTTTGACACGTAATAATTAAAACTGTACTAAAATGTTTCATTTTGCTAGAAGAGTTCCCTTTTGAAATGCAAACAAACCTGGAGGAGGAACAGCTATTCTTGTTTTGTAACTATTGAAATACTGTAAATGAAACATGACAAGTAAAGACCATTTAGCTAGACCATCCACATCAGGCAGTCTACACCCATTAAATCCTCACTTAACAGTGGACAATGCACTACATTGTATATGTTAATGAGAAAAAGTGCAAACTTTAATTAAGCCGTAATGAGGTAGGAAAAAAAGAGGGTGAAGGAGAAAATATGACATCATGGTTATATGAATTCCTCTACCCAACCCCCATTCTGCATTCCCAGCATCTAATGGCCTGATACTCTCGATGACAACTACATTGATATTCATGGCCTTCTATGTGTTAATTTAGTTTCATCAATAAGACTTGATTTAATAGTTAAGTTGATTATGCGTGACGGTGAGACAATAATGCAGCAGAGTTAAGAGACAAACATATGGCATTTTCAGTTAACATTGACCCAAAGTGTATATCAGCAGAATGAACACAATATGTCTTATGTGGGCTAACACAGTGAACCAGGACGGGGCTTGTCTTGTTCTTCAACAATCGAAGGGAAAATTGTGCTTTGAAAATAAAGTATGTTGAGTTGTCCTATGCTACTCCGTAGAAAACAAGCAACTATTTATAGTGCGTAACAATTTATTGCGATAGGGTGCATTTTTTTCTTTGTATCTTGTACGTTGGACACTGACCAAAATTTTGTATTTGCAGAGTTGGGAAGGAGACCATGGTTGACGACAAATAATAAATCAAAAGATTATTTTTAATGAGGACTGGGTTATTTGCATTACCAAACTCACAGAGAACTCTGTACCTTCAAGCTCTTTATTGGTTTGTTTTAACGCAAACAACGAATTTACAAATAATTAACTGCCACTCTGATTAACCTGGTGTCCAGCAGCCTACATACGGCAACTGGATACTTGTGAAACAAGATGGGGCAAAAATCGCATGGTTGACAAATCACATGAAAAAAATCCATCTTCTTCAGCCTCAAATACTTGTTTTCTTTCTGAACAACAGTGGTTTTGGACCAATCAGCGTCATGTGAGGAGCTGCAGGCAGCCACGGCCGGGGTTCAGGTGTGTTTGCTCTAACAACAACGGCTGCTCCCGAAGAGTTCAGCGTAGATGCTGAATTAGCATCAGTTCTATCAGAACTGGAGAGGATTTCTTCATTGAAAGAAGAGCAAAGGACAGTACTGAAAGCCTTAAAGATGTCTTCATTCCATTTCATTTTTGTTAAAAACAATCCATGTTTTGGTTAATTTGCATGAGATAAGTGTACAGAGAGAGCCGGCACAGCGCACCCCGCTGAAGTCTCTGAACTGCATGGATGTTGCCCGCTGTTAAGCCACATTTAAGTGCAGCAGATCCCCTGGTTCCATTTTGTGCAACCAGCATCAGACTGTTATAAAATAACCACAGAGCAAATTCTGTCTGGAGCTTCACATTTCTATTTATAAAAGCCTACAGGTGGATGTACAGCTGTGATGAGCAACATGATGTTATGGGTTCAAAACTGTAGATGCTGGTTACATTTTGTTCAACTCATGCGCACAAGTAAATTAATAAAATGGCTGTGTTCTTACCCCTCCACCATTCTCTCCTTTTACCAATAAAGGTATGCTCAATAAGAAACAAGATATATATGCCTTAGTTAGCCTTTTACAGAAATATGAGACACTGGGTGAAGCTGCGTAGCTGGCCTGCACTAAAAGGCCGTTTAAACATGGCGTCGCATTAGCAAGCTAGAATTCAATGTGGCCCAGACAATCAAATTAATTATGTGCGATACAAAACAACCTCTGGACACAGATCCACAGATAGCTGTACAGAGGCATTTAACATGATGGCCAACATGTTAAATGCCTCTGTACACCTAGGGACTCCCAAGGTGAGCTTCTCTCAAAAAACATAGTTTTTTTACAGGAACTTAATCTTCTGAGAAAACGTGGCCTCTGTGAGAGGTCAGCAAATTTCAGAACTAGTGTACAAATCTATTGTTGGGAGTGTTATAACATTTTACCTTCCTGCCCTGTACGGTCAGCTAAACTGTAGATCTAAGAATAAACTCCTTTTGTGAATGCGTCAATGTCAAAAACTGTTGACAAACCCCCCAAAGCCCTTGACTCACCTTTGTTTACAGAGAAGACAAAGATAAAAAGGGTAAGTATTATGGCTGTTCCCATTCTCTGTTCAGCCAGTTTGAGTTCTTGAGCTCAGGGAGGGGCTATAGAGTCCCTATAAGCAACTCAAAATATGTTTAACAAGTCGTTTATCCCAGGTCCCATCAATATTCTTTACTTACTTAGATGAGTTTTCAGTCTGCAATAGAGGATGTGTAGAGTGTCTGCTGTCCTGATGTTACTGGGGAATTCACTCTACCATTGTGGAGCAAGGAAAGCAAACAGTCAAGATTTTGCAGAGCGGGCGCTGGGCCCGTTTGTAGTGAAGGAGTAGCAAGGGTTAGGGTATATGGTTTGACCATGTCCTTAATGTGCTGTGAAGACCTGCCTTCGATAGGCAAGTACCAGTGTCTTTAATCGGATTGGAGCAGCCCCTGGGAGCCAGTTCAGGTTTGTGGAGGAGAGGGGTAGTGTAGGAGAACTTGGGTAGGTTGAAGACCAGCAGGGCTGCTGCATTCTGGATGAGCTGCAGAGGTCAGAGGACACATGCAGGCACACCAGCCAAGAGGGAGTTGCAGATAAAGCAAGAGAGGAGCGAAACAGGGAAAGAAGCTTGTGGTGGACAGGGACAGTATATGTGGAAGGGAGTTTTGGAGTTTGAGAGTACATTCTCTTATCTGACAGCATCCGTGCAACAGCACTATCAATACGACAATCTGACCAATCACTGAGAAGCTCAGCAACAGAAATTGGCAAAAATACATCACTTCTCATTTCCTTACACCCCAGTTTTTCTATCCAAAATAATGTTTGTATTGGCTCGGGGTTAAGCATTAAGCTTACACTCATAAACCCACTGTCCTGTCAGCTGCTTTCCTTTCCCCCCCGTTTGATCAGCGCACATATCTTTTTTTCACTGCTGAATAAACCTGATTCATTCACATTATTTATTAAGGGCACGAGAAATAAAATGGTAAATTAAATCACTGAATGGCACAATGGGCACACTGTGCGTCTCATAATTCCCATGCACTCATATGATGCACTGCGTCAGGAAAAGTAATCGTCATACCCTTTGCTTCATCCTAGTCAGGAGCTTCTCTTCGTCTCCCACTCTCTCTCTCTCTCTCTCTCTCTGTTTGTCTGTGTGTGGGCGTGCGTTATGGCAGTAGAGGGATCAGGTGTGCAGGTGTTGGGGAGTGCAGCTTATCATCGTCAATCAACGCTACCACGCTGTCAGATTGTAAACTCAGCTACTGACGGTCTTGACAGGAATCCTGCATCCGTTCCCCTTCTTTTGTCTCCCGGATCACACTCTGAACCAACAGACCTCCTCTGGGATTTTTGGACTCACTCTGCCTGGCTTCCCTGCTGGCTTTGCCGCCTAGATCTGCTCTACCCTCCGGCTCACAGCTCTGTCCCTGCACTTTGCCCACCTTTCACATTAACGACTCCTTAATAAATTCTTCATGAGCACCAGCTCGCGGTCTCTGGAGTTTTGCGTTAGGGGTTTCAGTCTGATCACTTCCTCCTAACAGAGACAGTGGCTCTCAGCCGAGATTGGGCTCTTGGAGCATTCACACATTGAGCCATGTAGGAAATTGATTCTTTAAAAAGTAAGAAAACACAAGGGGAAAATGAATTGCATACCCCCTTAAATATATCATGACTCTCATATCTTCCTCTGTCCATCTGTTTTGTTCCTCATATTTAATGCTCTATTTTTTATATTTGATATCAACCATTGTGTTTTAAAGAGGTTGAAGCTTGGCACACCATAGCGGGAACAACAGTGGTTATAATCAGATGATCCTCAGACATCCATGACATTAATCTCCTGATATAATCCACTGCATTTTACTTGTCCTGTTGCTGCTGCTTAGGGTTAGGAAAGCTCCTTGACGCCAACCTGGCCATCTGCTTAGCTGTGTGCCATATTGGCTTATAATCAGGAGGATGATGGGTGTCTGCTGGATTTGACCTTTAGCGATAGAAACGCTGGACTGAGCCGACCTGTAAACCCACACAACCTCTCTATTGTTGTAGCCCTGCTGCTATATCGAGGCTTAATGTTTCAAGCAAATTATTTCCCGTGTCCCCGAGCAGGCACCAGCTAGGGTTGCCAGGAGATTTATGAAATGCAAGGCTGCTACGGTTGAATGCTGCAGTCGTTTCATTTACCACATTACATATGCAGAATTTGTCCGAATAATACGATTGTGGTTGTTTTTCACGCTGATTGGATGAACGGTATTGAATAAATTCCCATCCCGACAGAGAGACGGAGGAGAGCGTAAGTAAAGGTGACAAAGCTATTCACACCAGGGATAAAGGGGAACAAAAGAAGCCAGGCGCTCACTAACACTGAAGGAAGAAATTACATGAGCCTATGATTGCTTATATTTAATGTATAAAATTCACCACCATGTGTTTGTGTGGGATCTGTTCACACAGAACAAGACATAAATTGAAAATGTTCAGTCCTTTGATGTTTTCTTTGTTGTGTGCGTGTGTGGGACTTATTGAGCGGATGAAATCATACTTTTAAATAATATCTGTAAAACTGCAACAGCGCTTAGATTTAAAAACTGCCAGAGAAGCTCCAGTGCAATAAAAGGTGTTTATAATCGCATCGAGATTAAAGACGCACTGAGCAAACTCCATCTGCTGAGGAAGACGGCAGGATGAAGTTGAAGGCTTGGACGGGCACCATGAGTTAAGATCCTTTGTAATTCTACTCATCCTAAAATGAAATAGAAAATCATCCCAAGCTATTAATGAAAGCAATCACAACAGTATGACCAAACACAACTGCAAGCAGGGATGGTATTGTTAGGATTTTATCAATATTACTTCTCTGGTTTTTAATCAATACTCTCATTAGTTCTTTTTCATTACTTAATAATTGCTTTTTAATATATTATCTACAAAAAAATAACTTCAGAAGGGGATTAGATTTTATTTATATTTTAAATCTAACTAAATGTTGCTTCTATAGCAGCCCATTATTTATATAAATGTAATGACCATGTAGATATGTAGGAAAAATAATAAACTGTTAATTTTAGGCCATTTTGAGTCACTTTGTAGTCACTTACATAGCGTTGTAGTCATTTTGTAGGTCTTTGTTGTTTTACCCCTGTTTCTGGTCCTTTCCAATGAGGCGTGTCACTTCATAAAGAAGCTCTGGTCCAGGGGTGTTGGGACTGTACCCAGCAGGCCAGTTCAGCAAACCATCCATTACACCAACACACCAGCTTATTATTAACTTCTGACTCCAAATCCGACCTTTTTAAAAGCAGTCCTGTTCATTGGCTTGTTGCAACCACAAATATCAAAGAGAGAGCAACAATAGCATGAAAAGTATGAACAAACTAACAGTTTATGTAAGAGGCTTCGAAGCAACAAACATGGTTTCCGTGACACATTTGAGAGTGCTAGGATCGAAATTATTGGACGTCTTTGAGGCTTTTGGACACTTTTTTTCCAATATCTTTTATTCAAACTGTTGTATTTGTAATGAATAATTTCACAAAATGCAAATATTACGAATTAAAAAAGCAACTTAATCTTTTATTGGAGTGAGATTCAATTTTCTGAGCGTTTGCACCGCAAAATAAAGGCATCAACCAAGTTGACAAATTCAAAAGGTAAGCAAAAATTGACAACAACTCGGAGGCGCAGTAGTTTGAACCAAAACTGCAAACTCTAAAACTTCTTTGTACATTGACAAAGGCAGCGCAGACCAGCTCTGCTCCTTCTGTTCTTACCTTTCACAATAAAAGCCATAGACATCAACAACTGCTTACCAGAGGGAACTCAAATTCACTCAGAGCATTTTGCTTAAAGAAAACAAAAGAAAGCATCTTACACTAGCTTAGGCTATACAGTTAAGCTCAGACAGACTGCTCTGGGTCAGTGGGATCCCGGTAGTTGGTCTTCTGCCTGTGCAAAATCAATTCTAGTCTTTTATTGAAAAAGTTCTGCAACTGTTTAAAATTTGCATGCTTCTGGTATAAATAGTTTCGATGGAAAATAGTCGCAGGTCAGTATTTTGCATTTTACGTGACGTATATTTCATCACAACCCCGCTGTGCAGAGTCCTTAACGCTACAGTTTGTTAGCTGAAGTCCATACTGTGATGCCCAGTTCTGCTGTTCTTAGCCATATGCATTTTTTATGACATTGTATTTATCTCTGTTTAGATTTTTTTTTTTTTTCGTGGCGATAGCCTTTTTATTAAGGTTCTGTCTTTCAACGTGAGCTGTATATCTTTTTAAGTTTCTTTGTCGTTGTAACTTTTTTTGTGTGATTAAATAACATATTATAAAAAAAGAAAACAAAATGCATGTGAGTGGCCCTGGGCTGATGCTGTCCTCTCAAGTATATTTAATTGTAATCACCTCTAACAGTGTACACAGGTTAAACACAGCAGCACTCACTCACAAAACTCAACTGTGTCCCACTCTGCTATATTTCACCTCAAGGTTTGGGTTGTTTTGCTTCTATTTTCTTGCTTAGAGAAAAACCCAATTAGCAATAAATCCCTTCTAACTGCATTTACAAATAGAACGCATTCCTCCCCATTCCTGTTAACAAAAGCCTCAATGAAATGTGGTCATGATTTATATTAAAAGGGAATGCAGCAACTTTTGGTTCTCAACTTATTTGAGAACCGTTGTCTCAACAATGACCCCCTTAGAACTCCTGCCTACCTGAGGCCAACTCCAGAAGGTCTTTAATGCAGGAGAATTGTCAATAATTTGATTTGCTGTTATTACTAACATGTGCTCTTAAATAACTTAATTTCTGCTCTGGAATGCATCATTTGTTTGCTCAAATTTACTAAAAGTAATGTCACAGATAATAGTGCTATGCAACTGCACATCATTTGTATGTATCTCCATCCAAAATAAAGATAGAACCTAAATTGAATTCACTTTTTTCAACAGTTGTGATGCAACATTGACCGCTTCAGCAGTACGAAAACAAACTCCACACTGACCAATGTGGAGCTAATTGTTGATGCAATTTAACATACAAACAGTAAAATGTGTCAGATGTTGATGACATATTTCTATGGCATGTGTTGTAACCCCTCGGTTACCAGTTCACTCCCAATCTCCCATACCTGACCTTTGTGTAGCCTTTTGCTCTGCATCAATGTATTGTCTCTGTATGAACACCTTGTGCCAAATGACATGCTGTATTCATTTTCATTTCAAACATCACACGTACATGGTGTTGCGCAATTTCCTATTTTCTCTACAAGCCATTGTATGCTTCCTACAGAGTCCTGCCATTTGCAAAACAGCCTGTAATATACAATTAACACTACTAATGCCCAGATTCCTAATTAGATTCCTAATAATTTGAATTGTGCGTTTTTATGCAAATAACCCCTGTTTGTAACAACAACAAAGTAAAAGGATAACATTTAGAATTATTATTTTATCTTTTTGCTCCTTTGTCAATATGTTCCTGTTTGTTTTATTCGTTTTCTTTCTCCATTTTTTTTTCAAGTAAGCTTGGCTATCGGGCAAGTAAAACCTCACGGCTACTTGCCCAAATGCCAAGCCCCTCATTGGACTGATACAATTATAGATTTTTTTCTGCTATCAACATACAAAGAGCCACTTCAAACAGTCATTGCACGCCAAAGTCTGTTATTTTCATCTTGCCTTTGGCCTTATTGCCTCGCAGTGATATGTTTATGTTCCAACACATTATCATGAAGCCTGATTGCAGCACGATCAACATCACTTTTAGTGAAATAAAAACATTTATCAAGAGAAAAGCAATCTATGCAATCAGACTGACCGATGATACAGATGTAAAAGGCGGCAATGATATCCGCCTCTTTGGAGAGTCTGGAGGCGAAAGGGTCCCCACGGAGGAGATAATGGGGGATGTATGAAGGGTGTGGCCACGTCTCGTTCTCCATCAGTGGGGGATGTCCTGTGAAGTGGAAGAAAAGGGTGAGACATGGAGTTGCTTCCTTAAAATTGAAAACTGTTCACACACACACACACACACACACACACACACACACACACACACACACACACACACACACACACACACACACACACACACACACACACACACACACACACACACACACACACACACACACACACACAGGCGTCAGATAAACAGTGTCCAGACTTATTTGATTGGGGTGTCCCAAGGGTCACAGATATACGTGTGCCTGCACACTTCTGTTTCCACTACCCATATCTCTATTACAATATATGATGGTTTCTTACATTCATGTGTTTAATATTGTAATTCAAAAGATACATAGACCCCCCAATCACAACACACCAGAGTGGCACTACACAAATGTAACATAAAGCTTCCATACTTTCTGTTGTTCCTCAAAAAGAAATTGCACCTCCAGAAGTAGGCTTGGGCTACATAGAAACGAAAACAAAGAACATTTAATAATACCGTCACAGTACAAAGGTCTGGCTGGCAGATCATAGTTGAGGATGATGGGGTGGCCAATTGATTTCAGGGGTTGCCCCCGGAAACCTTCATAAAATTCATAAAATCAGTCATAAAATATGACAACAGACATTCAAAGATTCATTCAAAAATCTCAATCAATGATTCAAAAGAAAATAAGTTACATTCAATCCAGGGAGAAGTGAAAGTGAAGCCAAAACATGGCAAGCTGCAGAAAAGGGCATAAACCATGTTAGCCGAGGGGATACGGCAAAACTAAAAAACTGTAACTACACGTCAAATACCCTGCTTTTCTCTCTTGCTAACAAGATGTGACCGTGCTTGGCAAGGGATTGGTTCGAAGGGGTGTATGGGCGGGAAATTGATATGCATCGTCCATCTGTTTTGACAGTCTACGGTGAGGACATGTTCTCAGGTTTAGGTAAGTGTAAGTTATGCAGGTTCAAGAAATACAAAAAGGAAGCCTATTATATGTTTTTTTCAAAAAAGACATTTTGACATGTCACAGTAGGAAAACCAGGTGTAAATAATAAAATTGATGATGGCAGAATTCCATTTAACTACTTCGTTTTAGGGTCCTGGTATCGACTGTGAAGTTGATGTAGTCACTGTGATGTCACCTATTGGTTTTGAAGCCTTGAGTTCGGCATTTAGACAACCACCATCTTGTGTTTTTTGCAACCAAAAGTGACAGAAGATAGTGGAAAGTAAAAAACAGATACTACCAAGCTCTTAATAAGGCATATTTTGATGAAACAAATGTTACAATTAAATGTATGAACTGAAACACACTGTGAAAGTGTTAAAGTTACAGATTCCAAGACCGGACAACACTGTGGTAGCAGCTTGCTCTAAAGCACACTCTGATTTGTGGTCTCTTTTACTCTAAATGGCTCCATAATTTACTAAATGAACATTATGCTGTATTGAAGAAGACTTTAAAGTAGCGACTGAGACCATAAACTCTTGTTTAAATCAACTGAGAAGCAGGGCCATTTTCTCATAGACTTTATACAACAAGACTTGGTTTTTCATTGGAAAGTTTTCTGCAGTGGCTTCGCTTTTCAGCCTTTTTAAGCTAAAAGAAAAGGAGGTGTTGGTTTCTGTCAGTCTATTGCTTGTATTTAGAGGAGCAGCAGATAGTTCATTGATACAGAATAACTCTTTCACTGTTGTTGCTGTAGCTAACAGGAGCTTACTGTTTCAATCTGGTAGCAGCAATTCAATTAGCTTGAGAGGGCAGTGACACCACCACTGTCGTGACAATATGAGATAGAAAGTGACATGAAATAAAAGTGTTATTGGGGAAAATGCCATAAGAATTAAAAACATTTTTCTGAAAAAGTATTATTTTTTATATTTTTATTATAAAATAAGAATTCTGAACTCAAATCATTACACAAAATATTGTTTAGTTTATAGGTTAGGTTTATATTTCAGATCAGTTCATGGTCAAGCCTTCCTGCTTCTGAATTGATAAAAGATACTTTTTTAACACACCTGATTGTCAGAAGTGATTTTGCACACTAAATTTGGCTTTTGCCTGAGTTGTATAGCAGTCGATTGTTTCTTTAAATAAAAGGTAACCTCAAAGTAACAAGCATACATAATGATAACCCCCAAATTCAAGAAAGGAGGAAGACGAGGTATTGCATAATACAGGCAGGCATGGATGTACCATGAGGGGAAAAGTCCTGTTACTAACTGGAATTGAACTATTGAAGGTATAGAAATGGTATAGATACTTGCAATGAAGTACTATTCAGATTACTATCCCTGTCACAAACTTTTGCAAAACGAACATTTCTTCTCTTTTTTTTATAATGGGGTTATATGCATGCATACTTCTCTGCTGTCACTCTCTCTAACATCTCTGCACTCTCACCAATAAAATATAAACTTAAATCAATTAAGAACACTGTCTTCAAAGTTTACAGTCACCAATTCAATCATATCCTGGTGGTAATCAAGTGAATGGAGCCAAGGCATGAAAACATGTTCAGCGTAACTCTACAAATATAACAACAAATTAGACGATAAAATATCAGTGAAAAGTCATGATGCATTATAGAAATAGTGATATGATTACCCAATAGTACAGGAATCAGCTTGAAGTAATGAAGCTGCTGACAGCAGCAATGGGACCAAAGTGACATTCATTACATGTGTAGAGAAATACATTCAAATAGATTGCTCTCTGATGTCACACGCTCCTGCAGATTCCTCCTCTACAACATCAGGAGGATTCTCCCCTTCCTCACTGAGGAGACGGCGCAGGTGCTCTACAGGCTCTGGTCATCTCCCGCCTGGACTACTGCAACTCACTACTTGCTGGAGCCCCGGCGTCGGCCATCAGACCTCTGGAGCTTGTCCAGAAAGCTGCAGCACGTCTGGTGTTCACTCGCCCCAAGTTCTCTCACACAACTTCCCTTCTCCGTTCTCTACACTGGCTCCCTGTAAGAGCTCGCATCCCGTTTAAGACTCTGGTGCTAGCCTACAGGGCAGTGAAAGGAACAGCTCCTTCCTATCTCCAGGCCTTGGTCAAGCCCTACACCCCCGCCCGACCACTTGGCTCTGCTGCCTCGGGGCGATTGGTTGCCCCGTCGCTCAGAGGTCCCTGCGGCCGATCCACCCGGTCACAGCTTTTTTCTGTCCTGGCCCCTCAGTGGTGGAATGAACTCCCCACTGACGTCAGGACAGCAGAGTCGCTGCCCATCTTTAGGCGCAGGCTGAAAACTCACCTCTTCAAGAAGTACTACCCTGATCCTTCCACTTAGCACTTATTGTATTCGTGTCAGTTTGTTTCTGCACTGCACTTTTGCTCTGGTTTTTGCTCTTAGATGCTTGTTTAAGAAAGGAGATGCACTAGTTCTCTTGAATACCTATGTTGAATACACTTATTGTAAGTCGCTTTGGATAAAAGTGTCTGCTAAAAGTGTCTAAATGACAATACATGTAATGTAATGATGTGCAATTTTGCTCCCCAAGCTGCGTGTCCAGATCAAATGGCAGTTCTAATGACTCCATGTCCCAAATACCTATTAGTCATGAGCCAAGGCATTATAGCATGGCTCTACCTATATGAGAAGGTAAGAAATTATTAATAATGTTTTTTTCCTGGAACATTTAAAGGTAAGGCTGTTTGCTGCCTTTGAAATACGCAAGTGCCTTTCAATAATGCCAGCTTGTCATACAACGTTAGCTTGTATGACAATAATATTATCATGTAATATGTTGTTAGCTTGACTGACAATAAAGTTATCTTGTTTTACAATTTCTGCTGGGGAAATTCATCGTCGTAATTTATATCATCAGTTCCAGAAATAGCTTGATTTGCATAACGTGCTTGCAGCCCGCCACAAGAATGGCTGCTACCGGTATAAGCAGATTCCTCGAGAAATGGTAAATGGTAAATGGACTGTACTTGTATAGCGCTTTTCTAGTCTTCCGACCACTCAAAGCGCTTTTACATTACTAATCATTCACCCATTCACACCCATTCATACACTGATGACAGGAGCGACCATGCAAGGTGCCACCTGCCCATCAGGGTCTCTCTAATCATTCACACCCATTCATACACCGATGGCACAGCCTTCGGGAGCAACTCAGGGTTAAGTGTCTTGCCCAAGGACACATCGACATGGACTGCCGGAGCCAGGGATCGAACCGCCGATCCTCTGATTGGAGGACGACCCTGCTCTCCACTGAGCCACAGCCGCCCTTAAAGAAAACAATAATTTGCCAGCTATCCACTAGAGGGTTAAATTATTTGGGGCAGAAAACCAGCAATGTGTTTTTCTGTAAACTCTTGTAAATGGGTTATCACAGGAGTACATCTTCTATGCTATGCCATGCGTCATTTTACGTTGATATTTAACTGATTTAGATTTTCTGTTTAGTAAGGCGGCCATGGTTGAATGGCTTGAAGAAACTTTACAGACTGTTGTGTCTGTAAATTGTTTCAGTTATTCCCAGGTGGCAACCTCCGGTTCTGCTGAGTAAAGCCTATGCGGAAGTGTCGTAAAACTTGCATACTCGCTACTGACCAGCAGGGGGCGACTCCTCGGGTTGCAAAAGTAAGTCTGATTGTATAGAAGTATATGAGAAAATGAATCTACTCCGACTTGAATTATTCCCTCGGTAAACATTGTAAACAGGAGTTTATGGTCTCAATCGCTAGTTTCAAGCCTTCTTCAATACAGCATGAAGGTCATTTAGTAAATTATGGTCCATTTAGAGTCAAATGCTCATAAAGAGGAGTATGCTTTAGGGCGGGTTTACTGTGATTGACAGGTTGCTACCGCTACCAGAGCCATATATGGTGTCTCTATGTCACTCCTCAGCATTCAAAATATGGTCACTTCCGATTATTGGTCGTAAAATATGAATCATGGCGATGGCAGTAATCCAAGATGGCAAAGGCCAAATTGCCGAACTCGAGGCTTCAAAACGGCAGTCCACATACCAATGTGTGACGTCACAATAACTACGTTATATATTGATGAGACAAGTTTTTGATTTTGTTTTTTGGGTAATTAAATTGTTAATTATTTACTGGATAATAAAAAAGCAATCTTTAGGTTAAACGATATATTTGTCCTAAAATGAATCGACTAATTGTAAGATGGGGCTGCACATAACAGTTTTATCGATGAATTCTTTCAGTGACGTTAGCTTCCCTTACATTAGCTTGTCTTAACAGTGTGTTTGTGAGGCAGAAAACAAACCCCAAATGAATGGAACGTTAATGCTACAACGTATTGAATAAAAGCAATACAAAAACATTTGAATTGATGCAAGTTGCAATTTTCAATTATTTTGTACTCCATTCTTTGAAAAATGACAACCTTACCAAACAAGGCATAATGTCAATTTCATTTTACTCGTACTTTCCCGCTAACTGTTCAACGCAACCAAAGAGATCTGTACAAGCACTGTGCCTAAAATAAGTTTAAAAAATAAAGATGTATGTCATAACTACCAACTTTGCAATTAAGTAAACAATCTTAAAAAGCTGTTTACAACGCTTTATGGGAATATATACTATTTTTATTATTTTTAGAATCTACAGAGGCAGGCTCCGTGCTCAGTCCACTGATGCAGAGTGGATAGAAAACTTTAATAGGACAGATATTTATAAAATACAGCATCTTTGTGTGCACAAAGCAACCATATAACTTTAAGAGCATTATTAGATATTGGATGGTTCTGCAAAAAAACTAATGACATTGAATGAAAGCCTTTTAAATTGACATTCTCTTACACTATCTTCACATGCAACTACAGTAAGATTAATATATGGTGGCGGTCAGACGAATTTATGCTTGGGGAGGAAAGACAACATTAATTATTGATCTGAGACAGGGTGCGATCTCCAGTCTCTCGTATGAAAGTCTACACTCTCTTCCAACACCCTGACCTCCACATCCTTTGTTTTCCAATCAGGCAACAAAGGACACACTTCCTCCTGTTTTGGATTTTACACCAAACATCAAATTAGAGGATGCAGATGGAACGACCCTTTCCTTCTTGACAGGTATTAAATGGATATAATAATACTGTACAGTAGGCACGATAGATTATGATATTCTTCATAAGTTGCATTTCTAATTGTAACATTACAAAGGAAACATCAATACAAAGACAAAAAGGAGTGAATTGATTGTATTTCAACCTCTGGCTCTGCCGATAGAAGCCAATGCAGAAGTGGCTAAAAACTGCCATTCTCTCTACTGACCAGCAGGGGGCGACTCCTCCGGTTGCAAAAAGAATTCCGATTGTATGGAAGTCTTGGAGACAATGACTCTACTTCTCACTTGATTTATTCCCTCAGTAAACATTGTAACCATGCGTTTATGTTCTCAATCTCTAGTTTCAAGTCTTCTTCAATACAGCATGATGTTCATTTAGTAAATGATGCTCCATTTAGAGTCAAACAGACCATAAAGCAGGGGATGCTTTAGGGCAGGCTTACTGTGAATGACAGGTCGCTACCAGAGCTGTATACGGCGTCTCTACGTCACTCCTCCGCATTCCAAATATAGTAACTTGTGTTTATCCGTTGCAAAAAAAAAGAACATGGCAGTCCAAAAATTGATATGTGACACTTCTAATTTACAGTCTATGATTTAAAATCCAGGTCTGATTGCACTAGTGCATGTGTTGCACGAAGCGTTAGGCGTTTTCAGATTCAGCCCAAAGACTTGAATTGGTACCTGTGTTCCTTTCCAAAAAAAATTAAATCTTCAGATCAACAGATCAATTGCACAACTCGCACCCATAGCCGGTATGGATTATTTTAGGTGTCTAAATAAATCCACAGCAGTATATTACTTTGCTACATTACACATGCTTGCTTCTCCACACTCCATCTACGATAGGTTATACACTGACTATTGATTGGCACCTCATACAATCACACTTCAGCAGAGGAGGTCAGTATGCGACCTGTGAGACGACAAGGTAAGTTTTTTTTGGGGGGGGGGGGGGGGGGGGGGGTGTTAAGTAACGCAGCATAACAATCATTTCAATTACTTATTTGCACGCGTACTCAAAGCAACACCTTTCAATTTTCAGAAGCGGAGGTAGCCTGTTTGGCAAATGTATATGAATCTTTGATTGAAAAAGTCTCGCAACTGTCGCAAATTCACACTGCTGCAGGTACGAATACGTCTGATGATGAGCCAGAGGCGGCAGCTAAACATTTAGTTTAAGTGTACAAGATACTTATATTATATATTATATTTTCACTGTTTTACAGTCTTTTCTGAAGCCGTTATCTATGCTCTCTTCAAACCGGACTCCTTTGACACAACAGTCATTTTACCTCACAGGACAGACATGGGAGTAGCTGGTCTACCGCTGCCTCCATTAGTCGCTTTGTTGGTGTTATTGTCTTAAGTCAGACATAACACAATTTAACTGACCGAGCAAGGCAGCGGTAGACCAGCTACTCCCATGTTCTGTTAGCCAAAATTCCTGTTTATCAATGGAGTCTTGTGGTTTTGAGAAAAGCATGGATAAGTTTCATTTTCAAATCCAGTTCCCCATCGTTAAGGGCTGTCTGACGTCAAGGTAAAGAGGTGAAAATATTCTAAATATAGCGTACACTTAAACTCATATTGATATTGATTGATTGACTCCTGAGAGACAGTTTTTTTTTCTTTTTTTACTATAAGCTGAACATTTTACTTTACCTGATAAACCGGATAAAAACAAAAACAAACCTGAACCCCAATGACTTGAAATGTATCTCAGTAATCCATCACAGTGAACAGCCTGTGCCCAGTTTCTGTCAAACATATGCTATTACTGCAGCCAGAAGAGCACTGACTCATTGTTGGTGCCTGTAGAAAAGTATTCATCGCTCTCTCTTTTTTTTTTAGTAACCACCCACACACAATGGGAAGTCATGAAAAGGAGGTGTTTCTTTTCTGGCACTACTTCTGCGGTACATCAGGAATAGGCAAACTCCCTTATCCAGTAATTACCTTCCAAGAGAACTCAACTTACACTTCCTGTAAGTCGCTTTGGATAAAAGCGTCTGCTAAATGACTGTAATGTAATGTAAATGTAATGTAACATTGGTTTGCTATTCTTCGACTATTTTTTTCCAACCTTCAAGATGCTGTCAGAGTATTGATGAGGTTTATCGGGCTTTCAAAGCCCTCAGACTGTGAAATGCATTACCAGAGCTGGTAACAGCTGCAGATGGATTAAAGATCGACATTGCTCTGCCAGAGCTGATCGCAGGCCACTCTGGACAGCTTCTGATTCCGCCAGAGGAACCGACCTGCGGAAGCGTTTATCCACTCTGTTCCGCTAAAAATATGCGACTGGTCTGTTTAAGGCGGATATACGGGTGTGTCGCACGAAGCAGATCGAGCCGAGCAATATAACTAACGGGCACTGTATGTGAAATATAGATAAGACATAATTATGGATTATGGATAAATTAGGATGGATGCATTTTTTAACGACTAGAGCAAAGTCACAAATCTTCGATACATGCTGTTCATAACTTGACGTTTTTAATGGAATTAACTTTGGCTGTCGGCAGAGAAGAACATTACCACAATACAACACACGTTGTCCACAGTGATCTTTGATGTAATGTACTGTTTCAGTGTCCATAATAGTCTGCTTTGCGTAAAACATGACAAAAATGTAATTCTATAAAAATCTTAATTTAATTGTTATATCTGGTTGGCAGAAGAAAAAATTGGGTTCACGGCTGTACTAGTTTTATAACCACATCTGTTCAACAACACTGTTCTGGTAGAGTTTCAGGGAATCAATTATGAATGACAATTACAGCGATTTTTTTTTTCACGTAGGAAAAATTAATGAATGGTTGAGTTCTGCTTTATTGTTTTCATTTGATCTCAATAATCTTAAAATACATGATTATGTGATCTCATCGTAAATGTTTTGTGGATTTAAATTAAGTTAACTCAGCATTTTTAATGTTTCCTTGTGTGCGTTTTGTCGTTCTCTCTCTCACACATACACAAAACAGTAAAGAAGCCCCCCAATGAAAATCTTGCCTAGGGCCTCTTGATGTCTGACCTGGCATTAGCATTGCCAATTTAAGGAATATCCACTAACCCTTAGGATATATTTGAAAAACCACACATACTGGCATGCATTGATGTAAATTGATCCCTCCCCGTAGCAGCAATTGATAAATAACTTTGCAAACCTAGCCTCAAGTAGGGATGCACTGATCTGACTTTTTCAGCGCTGATAGAGATACCTGGTCTTTGGTTATCGGCCTATACAGAGTAGCGATCCAATACCAATGTATAATTAATAAGCTGGAAGCTACTGGGATCATTATTTTATGTGTAAGGCACCAGGCTTGACTTTTGATTGCTTTTTTGACTCTGTAAAACAAAATGTCTGTAGACATTTCTTTTTAAACATAAAATAGAAGTAATACTTGTTGGTGTGACAATCCTGAAATACCTGGAAACTCCTGACATGTTTGTTGTTATTTCCCTAAGCTAGGGGATCTACCGGAGTGCTGCTGAAGCATGACGTAGTACGCGCAGGTGTAATAAGACGTAAAACATAGAGTTTAATTAAATAGATCAGCCCCAGTCTCACCCATTCCCCCTATTTGAGCCAGTATAATGCGAATTTGCGATTCGCATTATACTGAAATGTGATTTTGGTATTGGATTGGTGCATCCCTAGACAAAAGTGAAAAATCAGCATAGGAGATCCAGCAAAATTTTGTAAGCCTGGGCAATAACGTTTTGCTGAGAACTGTGCAATGTCACTTCAAGGAAAGACAACCTTGTGTCTGAGGAATCTGCACCAGTAAGTAGCCAAAAGAAATGTATGATATCCTGACTATAGACGAAACAGCAGTAGCTCTGGATACCGATTGACAGGCTTAGTATCCATGTCTGGGGGATGAGTTTGGGAAACACGGTGCAGGTCCCGTGGTCATCTCTTTGAAGAAATCAAGGACAATACAACCTTTTGGGTCGGATCAACGTTCCTTTCAGGACAACGATCTGAATTGCATTACAACGGAGGGAAGCAACTGCAGTAGGGCTCTTCCAGAGTCACTGGATTTGAAACCTATCAAGCTTGTTTGATGCTCGGTAACAGACTTATTTAAGACAGGGACACAGCGGGTGCTCGTCAAGATTTCTGTAATAAAGTCATTACAGCCTTGGCAAAAGATTTATCGTGCAGAACAGAGTATAGCTGTACTGACTTTTTATTTAAGGGGGGGGGGCTTCCTCACTTAACAACAGATGACTTCCTTCACACAGATCCATATATATGTAACCAGAGACTATATCTTGAGAAAAAAGATAATAACACAGATGTAATCCCATTTATTGTATCAGGTCACAAACAGTACGATCATAGTAGTATATTCGGGGGTGGGGCGTAACAATTTCCGCTGGTTCCACACTGAATTTTTCCAAGCAGTCAATTACACGTTTTATCACTTTATTTCATCTACACGGTTCCAGGGAACAGATGTTGGGTTTTTTTTGCTAGCAGGATTAAATTAAAAATTAAAAACAGATCGGTAGATTATAGCCAATGAGGGTCAAAGGTACATTATCTCACAAGAGGCTTTGATGCAGGAGGAGTTACGTAACACTGTTGAACAGAGTAGGAATTATTTTAATGGCCACTAATAACAAGGGAAATGTCACTCTGAACGAATGTTCCCAACACAGTCAAATGAAATGAAGAGGGTTTTGTTTCCCTTTTGTTTGTGTGCAGCTCAAGGTTGAGAAAGTCTTTCAGAAAGAGTATTGCAACAGAGGATTTAATTAGTCTGTTTGGGAGGGCCGGTCGATACCATGACAATCTAGTGCACAGTGAGACACTTTGTGGTTGGAGATCAGGGCTTGAAAGGGGGAAGGATTGATCTGGTTTCTGTGTGTAAAGATGGGACCTGAAATACAGTTCGCTTCCTACATCCAAGACTATATGCATAATTTGTATTTACTAGGTTGGGGAAGTCTTGAGTGTTTCTGGTGAGAGCTGAACTGAGCCTACGGCGCCAAACACAGGAAACACAGCAGAAGGGTCAGTATGAAACAGAAAAAACGTCTTTATACCAGTGGTGAAACAGACAGTAGTTGATCTGTGATCCGCATGCATTCGGCATGCATGTGAGCCGCGGATTAAAAACACAGTTTCACATCATAGTGTGATCGATATCTGGCAATATTTGACCATAACTATGGGATCGGGAGATGGGCATCAATGCTTGCTAGTTGTCGATCCCTGATAATGCTACAGGGATGCTACCTACCTAATGCAAGGGTATATCATAACTTTGTCATGATTTAATCACACATAATCAGATTTTTTTGAGGTAAGCTTGTATAAAAACAATTGAGATGTTTCACAGTAATAATGTTATGAAATAAGTGGTTTAACATTTATTATTTCCCTCTCTTGTATCTTTCACTAGCTCATTATACAAAACTTAAAACTGACAATCCAATTTTGTTTTATCTATATAAGCGCAATCTTTTATTTACTTATCATTTGAATTGCGTCTTGTGATGCAAATAACTACTATAAATGACAAAATGAAAGTGCAAGGATGACTTCAGGGTGGTTGAAATTATTTTTCATTAAAACAAGATGGTCTGAAGCCTTGTATACCAGCTGCTATGAGAAAATAAAAAAAAATATCTGAATTGGCCAATATGGTTTATCAAGAATTGGTATCGGTGGCATAAGAAAACTGATTGAGGCATCTCTAAAAGTGATATCTGCTCCCTTTTTATTCTACTATTAGTATTCTACTAATATCAAAACCGTGATACAATCACAAACTTGACATTTGTGATCCGTTGCAACTCTATTTTATACACATCTTGCTGTTATTCTAGCTTTTTACACCAGAGTTCATGACGGTTATACAACTGAACATGGAAAATAATAAACTATTTTCCCATGTTACACTACTGCAACTCTACAATAAAGGATTTGGTCTTTAACATATATATATTTTTTAAATCTTCCTTTGAGTTTTTCTCAGTTTGATAAGCCTGGTCAAACTGTGAATTTCATGTATTTAAAGGTAAATAGATACAAGATATAGAAACAACACACTTAAAAAACAATGATAAGATATGGTGATGAAAAGCATGACGCTGATGCTGAATTGCATTTTCTTTCTTTGCAGGTGAGACGAATATTAACGCAGGAGATTTATAAACACCTCATCTGGGAGTTTACACATGCGAGGGAAAAAAAGGGGAAAATTCAAATTAGTATCCAGATGCAAAAGGCCAGATAAGTGATTTTGTGAAGAGAAAGTCAGTGATTCCTCAGATGACACCGATAACTTATCCTACACGTCCCCTTTATCTAGCGTCTCATTGTCCCCGTCTCGGTGTTATCAGAGGTAAAAAGAAATTCAGATTATTTGGCCTTGAAACCATTAGAGGGTCTATTTTTGGCATAAATCTGGTGATGTCCTTAATGCTGATCAATATCAGTAACTCCCATGAAAAAACGAAAACCAACTAACTGATCCTACTAACAAGTAGGGCTGTACCGAATAGTTGGTTCCCCAAAGCTTCATTCAGAACGTTGACATTCAAATTCTAAAATCAATGTTTAAAAACGGGTACATTTTGAGCATTAAACACCTTTTTTCCGTTTTTTCTGTGATTTTTTATGCACCAATTTATGGTGGAAATATAATATATTTTTCTATGTGAAGGAAAACACTAAATTCAGGCGGCAGATGTATTATGGGATATAATTCAGTAAGGCTCTCAGGCATCTGTATTTATCCCAAATGTTTATTCTCCTGTAGATCAACTTTTCTCATTTAATGTTATCTCTACTGAGACATGATTCTCTCCTTGACTCATTTCAATGAATTTGTAAATCCCTGGAATTTAATAGTTCATGTGTTCAAGGAAGAGTTCTTCTCCTGTTCCAAAACGTTATGCACATTCAAACCATTCACACATATCTGTTGTCTCAGGAGAAGTTGTGATATTTCGAGAGAAACATCAGTATTATAACGAGAATAAGGTGATCATTTAATAAGAATAAAGTTATAATTTAATGATAATAAATTTGTAATTTAATGATAATACATTTCCAATTTAATGAGAATAAAGTGGTAATTTAATTAGAATAAAGTTGTAATTTAGTGAGAGTAAAGTTGTAATTCAATGAGAATAAAGTCAGAATATTATAAAATGATTATAAAAGATTTTATTAAAAAACAACCAGCCCGAAGCAAGGGTCCAGGGACAGGGGATGTCTTATGCTGAACAGATGGTAAAGCCCTCTGAGGCAAATTTGTGATTCTGTCCTATACAAATAAATTAAATTGAGTTGAAATCTAAAGCCAGGTTCAAAACTCTTGATTCATTTTGTTGACATATTTGAGTCAAAGGTTTTTACAGAGGGGATTTTTGGATATCTTACTTTATCACTCCATACATTAGAAAATACTGTTAACAGCCATTAAAAAAAAAAAATTGTCCATGTTTTATTAATAAAATGTTTTAATGATATATGAACAAACCCCTCTGTAAAAACCTTCAGAATATAGATAGGAATGAAATGTTTGGTTTACGTTAGTGCTACTGAAGTGGAGATTATGGCTTTTGAAGATATGAATTGTAAAATGGCATACATGTTGAATACATTACAGGTGAATATGGGACATTTTTTTCTATCACAAGAGTAGAGGACACACACTTATTTGCATTCAAACAATAATAACTTTTTAAGCAATTTATAGATTCAAGGTTAAGTGATGAGCTTCAGAAATATGATGACAAATTTCTTTGCCATTGCATTTACTGAAGTTCTGAAAAACCTTGAGGTACTTTACCTGAGTATTTCTGTCGTATACTACTGTACAATACTACAGCAAATATTGTGCTTTTTACTCTACTACATTTATCTGACGGCTGTATAAAAACACAAAGTTCAAATGATGAGGAAATCAATTATTGTATTTTTGTATGGTCTGGAGTCCATGGTGTAATGGTCTCTGCTCAAGACCCTGGAGTCTGAGCTGTACGAGTTTGTGGTGAACCTGCATGATTTTCAATTATCTTGCACGGAATTCGACCCGTTGGCACCGACGACAATGATTGAAAAAAAATGTTTTACTTATGTAGGTCACATAGAGGCATCAGGATTTAATTGAGACTGTTTCATAAACAGTTTAAAGTTCTTCCTTTGAGTACTTCTCCCACCACTTTTATTTATTTTACGTATAAAATCAAGCACTTCAGCACTTTTTGAAAACCTTTATCCTTTGTCACTCAGAGATGCACTTCAGATTTTAAAAGTCTGACTTTTTTTAAACAAAAGACTTCAACTAAGCCATCTGCAGGGCTGAAGAAGAAGAGGATTTGTTTGAAGCATGACTTTAAAAGGTGCAGGTTTGCTCTGAGGTTCGATGAGGACGTGAATAAGTAGGTAGAGGTAGAGGGATATACGGCTGTTTTTACATCTCTAACCACAAAGCACAAAAATAAATAAATACAGCTAAAATATCACCCAAAATAAATAGTACTCGTCTCAGGAACACTGAGAAACTTTGACTAATGACAATTAAGTGTAGCATGTTTTCTTATATTAACCCCAAACAGAGCCCTAGCTTAAAAGCATACTTCACAGTGATAAATCACCACAATAGCTTTAGGCTTTCTGAAATAATAATAAACATGTTTTTGAATAAATCTTGAACAGTCCACTACAGACACGAGGCACTCATCTGTGCTCGGGCTGTCAGAGAGACTGCAGCTGCAAAACAGAGCCAGACGCAGAGGATGTTCAAATGCTCCCTTAGTGTTGGGAGCTTACACAACTGTTATGAACACAGTATTCATGTGGTTTACAGGGAGATCTCTCATGAAAACACAGTTTTCCATATGAAGCCGATTCAGTATGTTGGTACCTCATTAAATGTGCAAGCACAGTTAGTGGCAAAGAGAAGGGTTATTACCTCAATCATATTCTACAAAATGTGCAGAAAGGGAAAGAATATATATTTTTTATTTTTTTACACATGGGCTCTGAGAATCCAAACAAAAAGGTAACGTCAAAATAAAATTAAATAAAATAAAATTAATAAAATCACAAGCTTTCACCTGAGCATGAAAATATGATAACATTTGTTTTGTTCTGAAAAAATATGTTGCATATGTCTTATGTCAACCCCTTAGAGTGTCTGCAGACCTTTCCCATCACTAGCCCACACACATTCAGCTTCATTTCCAAAGGCTGGTCCAAGGAGAGAGCCAGCTGGTATATTAACATCTATATCACACCAGTAACATTTTATCTGTTAAATCTAACAGAAACTTGATATAATAAAACCCCTGCATGATTGTATGGAGCCTTTCGGTGTGCTCACTCATTAATAACATCAACAGGTCCTTATATATATATATATTAAAGAGAACAGTCCCACTCTTAAGGGAGCCATGATCATGTACTTAACTGGGGGTCATTCACATGGGAAAGAAGGAAAACGCAGCTGGAGTCCCTCAACACAGCCACACAAACACAAACACAACTGTAAAGTGAAGGTTCATCACTCACCGTTGGCTCATCGGTCAGCAGACATCCTGATCGGAGGTTAATTCCCACAGATCTCTGTCCCTCTGTCCGGAGGATGAGCTGGTACAAGTCAGCTCCGGTGCTGGAGGTGGAGAGAAACATGTAGATATTCCCGTGGTTCAGCTTCCAACTTGTCCTCTTGGCATCCACTGGAGTACGGCAGCACCAAGTCTGATATATATATAAATATATATATAATAATAATAAGGACGCGGTGGAATCCGGTGGAATCCTTCACAATAAAAAACCCCTCGACTCAGGGCAGCAACACTGGTTATATATGTTTTCACCGAGGGGTTAACTGGGTGACCCTCAAAGTATAGAGGTCACTGCAGATAGGAAATAATAATAATAATAATAATAATAATAATAATAATAATAATAATAATAATAATAATACTTTACTTTTAGCTTTGGGACTATCTGGACTGATTGGTAGGCACTGGTGCTAATCAATAAATCAATCATACATTGGCTGTGTTTTCTTTCATTGTAAACTGAGTATCTTTGGGTTTTGGATTGTTTTGAATTGATGTCGTATCGGGCTCTGAGACATTCTGAGGCATTTTTTTTACTTTATTATGACATATGACATTGATCAAAAAGTCATTAGTTTAAAAATATCTATTATTAATTGACTAATTTGCGGCCCTAAAAAGAACATGAACAATATATGGTATTGTAATCATTACTTGACTGTTCTCAAGTTAAAGTACAGAAGTATATGCATCCAAAACATAGTCAAAGTACAAAAAGTAAACTACTCTCTGGGCATATTTGACCATTTCAGAATAATATTATAATATTTGATTGTAGCTATTTATGTGTGAGCGTCACTTTAACGTTGCAGATGGTAAACGAGGGCCTAAATACTAATAATACTAAATACTACTGTTATTGTTTATTACTAGAAAGCAGAGCTACCACATAAAGTGGGGTGAAAAGAACACTTCTCATAGAACATTTAAAGGGAGTAGAATTATAAAGCAGCAAAAGAAAACTATTCATGTGGCTAATAATAAGAAATTCCTTTTACTTTGTAGGGAAACGGTCCCATTTCCTATTGAGCGTCTCTCTTGACCACCGACGGTGCAGCTGGTTGGACGACTTCCCCAAGAGAACAACCACATTCTTTAAAAGATAAACAAGCACATGTTCCAGTCTAAAGTTGACCCAGAGAAAAACAAAGCTGAACTCATGTGATGCAGGCTAAACTGTAGGCTGTTGTCACTTTTTATGCTTTGCTGTAATTATTGAATAGAAAGCTGGCACTAATTGTTGAATAGATTAATAGATATTGTTGCAACAGGTGTTATTTTTTAATGTTTTTAACCCCTTAAAACCTACTTTTACCATTGAGTTTTCCCTAACATGGATTTTAAAGCCCTGAAACATATAGTCTAGCATCTTCTTACTATGAACAATATGGAGATATATGAACACATTTTCTGTCAAAGTCAGTTAATTGAGGTCATTTTACATAATCAAAATAATCTGGTCCTGGATGAGAGGCGTGAGGGACTGTTTTGAATTGAAGAGCATTTTTAAATCAACTTTATTAATACCTTTCATTTGTAAGGTTGCAGAACAAGTTACAGTGGACTTTTACTTTAATCTTTCACTCTCATGTTTCACTTCAAAAAATATGATTAATACGGTCACACACAACACACAAGCGATTTATTCACGTGCACTGATTCTCAGGTTTAGTGAGGGTACTTCATGTTTGTGCTGCTCTTATATATATTTGGGGTTGTGTTTTCTGGTTCAGCGCCAAAAAGATGAACATATGCCAACTGTTATCTTCATCAATACAGTTTGAATCTCTAGTTTTAATGTACCAACTTTCAATTTATCTCAGGCCAGCTG
Source organism: Anoplopoma fimbria (assembly GCF_027596085.1). NCBI lineage: Eukaryota > Metazoa > Chordata > Actinopteri > Perciformes > Anoplopomatidae > Anoplopoma > Anoplopoma fimbria. The sequence continues at coordinate 21,996,917 of NC_072466.1, read as the reverse complement.
CTCGTGGCCCGAGGCTCCAGCTTCCTCCACTCCCCTCTGTATGTAATACAAAGGCTAAACTTAAAGCTGCTATTATCAATATTTTATATTAATTATGGATGAAGCACAAATGTATAACGTCATAACGTCTTTTGTTCCCTTCCTCTGCAGAGAGCAAAAGTTTTGGTTCACTCTCACCGTGCTCATCAGCAAAAGCATGTCTCATTAACCCGCTGTACCCTGTACGCTTACACTGAACAGGAGACGGACAACGTTAGCCTCTAGCCTATGGAAATTAATTGAATCTACCACGTGGCCAGAATCAAAACGCTAAATGAAAGCTAATGTTCGGGTTCACCGGGGCAACACAGAACAGGTTCAGCCCATGTAGCAACCTCCAGTTCTGAAAACTGAAGCCAATGTTGAAGTGCCTTAAACTTCTGTTCCTTCTAATGTCCAGCAGGGGGTGTCTCCTCTGATTGCAAGAAGAAGTCTATTTCTAAAGAAGTCATTTGATTTATTACCTCAGCGAACCTTTTAAATAAGAGTTTATGGTCTCAATTTCATTTTAAAGTCTCCTTCAATACAACAATTTGTTAATTTTGTAGATTTAGGTCCATTTAGAGTCAAATAGACAATAAAGTGGGTAATGATTTTGGGCGGGGCTACTGCGATTGACAGGTCTCTACCGCTAGCAGAGCTGTTTCCGGCGTCTTTACGTCACTCCTCCGCAGTCCAATATGCTCACTTCCGTTCACTGGTTCCAACAAAGCAAGATGGCCAAAATTCTGAAATCAAGGATTCAAAACATTAGACGACAAACCAATTGGTGACATCACGACAACTACGTCCACTTCATATATAGTCTATGGTTCAGATAAAAAAAATAACAAAGTTAGCAGCATAAACCCGCTACAAAATGGAAACATTTAAGGTTAACTTCAAAAGATGCTGAAATTATTCCTTTTTTTTTATTTTATATAGCCATCACCCCCCAAAATCCCAAATAGCCTATGAAATAATATTCTGATATATCTGCAATAATTATTATGAGCTATTCTCAGAAGGACAGCGCTGTTTTTTGTGTGTAGAGTGTGTGTGTGTGTGTGTGTGTGTGTGTGTGTGTGTGTGTGTGTGTGTGTGTGTGTGTGTGTGTGTGTGTGTGTGTGTCTGTGTGTGTGTGTGTGTGTGCAGTGCTTTCATCGGTACTAAAGCATCGGAGGAGATCCAGAAGACAGTCTCAACAAATCAAGGTCTATTCATTTACTCATTTGTTTATTGGCCCACACATGAGCAGAGCCATTTTATTTGGTATCGCTGTCATTTATTTGATGGCATTACATTATATCTTGCAGCCGTTTTGGATAAGTACAATATAAGTAAATAATAACCAGGTCAAGAAGTCAGCAGCCCAAAGGGCCTTGTGTTCCTCTGGAGTGACCTCCCTATCGACATCAGACTGTCTGAATCTGTTGAGACCTTTAAATCCAAACTGAACCTCAAATTTTTCCATTAACTTTCAATTAGTTGCTCATCCTTTCATTATCAGGCCGGCGGGTCAGCATTCTCAATGTATCATTTGAGCCTAGTAGTCTTGCCCAAGGGGATTACATTAACTCTCTGAAAGTCACTGCTTCTCAATAACCTTGTGTTGTTTGTGTCCCACCAGCACTGCTTGGTATCCTCTCTCTATCTCTCTGGTTTTACTCAGGCTTCTCTGGGCTCGACCTTTGGCTGTTCTGGGACAACACTTCCCAACCATGCACATTTTCCTGGGAGACTTTAGCTTTTTATATTGCCCTCTCTCGGTTTCCTCACGTGATCACAATATTCCTGTATTTCTTTAGACTAATGAAAGATTTCCAAACTTTTTTTTAAACTTCTCATTATCACAACCAGTTTCTGGCTCTTTATATTGCGTCTAAAAGCCCAAACTGTTTCCATACGGACAGCAAAACAGCTACACCAAATGCTGTTTCCTGGCCGAGGGGAGCTGTTTACGACCATGTGGCAACCTCCACGTTCTGAAAAACGAAGCCATTGTGGAAGTGTTTCAAACTTGCACTCTCTCTAATGGCCATCAGGGGGCGACTCCCCTGGTTAAAAAAAGAAGATAAACTGAATAGAACTCTATTAAAACATGACTCTACTTCTCTCTTGATTTAGTACCTCAGTGAACATTGTAAACATCAGTTTATGGTCTCAATCTCTAGTTTCAAATCTTCTTCAACACAGGATGATGGTCATTTAGTAAATTATGGTCCGTTTAGAGCCAAATAGACAATAAAGCAGGGTATGCTTTAGGGCGTACAACGACTGTGTCCACTTCTTATATGCAACCTGGTTTGAGCTGAGCCCCCGGGTTCAGCGTTCATCAGAGTGTGAAGTGCCCAACGTTGGGCTTTGCTCGATGGCGCAAAAAGCCATCCTAAAGCAATGCAAGCCACTGTCACATTGTTTCTGAAACGTCCTTCAGTGAGTCAGAGTGAAGAGAGAAATGGAGAGCAGGCTACAGTAATAACGAAATAGTCAAGCAGGGGCAAAAAAACAACTGAATGCATGGATGAATGAAAATGGATGAATATACGTTTATTTAGAGTTTCCGCCAAGTTCAAGCCAAAAGAGCAAATTAAACTGTATTCTTTCCTGAGAGTTCAAAAAATACTTAAAGTATTTGAGATGAACATTGCTGATGCAGTGTACTTATATGTTTCACTATTTCCATTCTTTAAAAGTCATCAGAATGCAGAAAAAATCTCTGGAACTTTTTCCTGGGGGAGGACACTCAGACTCCCCGCTTATGTTTCGAAATACTCATTCCACATGTTGGACCCGGATCTGTTTCCATGTGGAGAGGAGGCAGATTGGCTCAGGCTCAAGCTGTTTGGCAACACCTGGGAGCAGCTATTCACCATATATGTATTTTTTTGTCGTATGGAGTTTTTATTGCAATATTGTATTATGTTGTTTATTGTTTAGTCTATTCTGTAAATTTATTGCACGTATGTCCCTCCGCGAAAAGGGATCCATCCTAAGTTACTCTTCCTGAGGTTCTTCCTTTATTTTCCATTAAAAGAAACATGTTTCTGCTTGTATAAAACAAGGGTCTGAGGACAGTAGGAGTCATATCTGCCCCCTAAGGCAAATGTGAAATTTGTAAAATTGGGCAGTATATATAAAATTGACTTGAAAAGAAACCTAGAAAAGTACTGTATTTCTTCATGGTGGGAGAGAGAGAGTGGTTAGCGCGATTACTTTGCATGGCAATATACATTTTTTCCTTAATGGTATGTAATGTTTATTTTGTGCTGCAAAGAACCAATACAAATTCTTTTTCGCAACAAGGTTGATTTTTAAGGAGCTTTCACATACGAGTAAAAGGCATCAACCATCAAGTGACGGGTGGAGTCGCGCCAATTTTAATGTACCAACAACAGGGACACTCCGTAGTCTGGAACAAGGCGGCAAACGTAGTCCTCCTTCAACCTTGACAAAGGCAGCACAGATCAGATTCACTCCTTCTCTTCTAACCTTTTACAATAAAAGCCCCAGACATATAACATTCACAGGCATGTATTTCTTTTGTATTGTTCACAAAGACCTTTATGATGACTGGGACACATTCAGATGTATACCCATCTACACAAGACCAGATTGTGTTTCAAATGAGGCAACTTGACTTTACTCTCGTTAACACTTTCTTACATAATGATACGTATGTAAGTCCACTAAAGTCACATTATTTTGACACAAACCGTGATCATTTTTCTAACCTAGTTTTGCTGCCTAAACCTTAAATTTTCTGCAAGTGCGATATGAGGCTGATTTACTAAACTTATTTTTGATTCAGAAACACACAAGGCCAACATTTTTCTGGCCTCTCCGTCCAGAGACATCCTGTGGGGCTTGAAAGGTTTGGAGGTCATTTGCTGAATGATAGATTCAGACTTCCCCGAAGAGAAGCCGAACAGCTGGATCTTCTCTCTCTCTTTGGTTTTAGTATCCATCTAAAGGAATCACAGCTGAAAAGTGGATCGTCCTTGAGTTTTTTGTCATTCTGCCCCGAAATTCTGTCGATGGATCTCCACTTCAGAACAGGGGCTTAACATCTACAGCACACTTTTTTATTTTTATACTACCCCTGCAGGTGTTTTTGATCACAGAGCAGCCAGCAGAGACATTTGCTAGGAGTTTTAGTTAAGCCCTCAAAAGATGGAGCGTCTTGGAAGTACGCTCAGGGCAACTGTTGAACAGATCCTGTCTAGGGCATCAGGTGCTTGGTTCTGACATCCACATCCCAAGTTGCACGTTTTTTCCCCATTCTCACACTGCGGATCTGTCTGGACAAAGATGAAGTGACAGTTTGACAGTTCAGCCCAAAGCACATACAAGTTTGAGTTAAAAAGTAGTTTCTTAGGTTTAGATAAATCTTAGATAAATCAGATATTTCTCTGTAAAACAGTTTATACTTTCAGTTTTTGAGCTTCAGCTGTTTTCTTTTCTTTCTTGGATTTACAGTGTTGACTATGAATTGGATTGTTATTGTTTGTTTGTGCTTGTTGTCATTAACTGTTTGTATGCATTTCATTTGTTAATAATAAATCATGGAATTTACCTTGCTTGTGTTGTTATTTTACATTTAGTAACGCACATTTCATTTATGTAGCATATTAGCTCGGGATCATTGAACCTCGCTCTCAGTAAGGGTATTATATTGTATTGTTTGTTGCGTCAAAAATGATCAGCTACAAACAATCAAACCCTTCCCTAGCTCATCCAATCATAAATCTCTGGCAATGATAATGTGGGAGTTAAGCCATTTACTTGTGCATGTAGATCACCCTCCCTGCATCTAGTGTGGGGTTAAAAAGAAAACATTGACACACCTGAAGCAACCTCTGTGCTCTCATGAGTCGCCTTTCATCCTAGAGGTGCTAGTAGCTGGCAGAACCCCCTCTTATGAATTCACAGATCTGGTGCTTCTTGCATTGCAGCATTTGGCGCCAATCTCCCATCACAGTCCCTTTAGTGGCTCCGGCCTGCTTCAACACCTTTAATGGAACCTTCCATCGGTTCAGTCTCGGGTCAGCTCAGAGCCCATGCATTTTTGAATAGCTCCATTAACTGTGAGAGAGCATCGCTTGATACTGAAACCCACAGCGGAACCCAAATAATATGTCGGCTCAAGCTCTGATTCAAACTCCTCCAACCTTGTAATGAACCTTGCAGAGAACAGCAGTCAACAGGTGAGGGTGGAGAGGCTCTGGAGACTGTTCACAAAACATTCTCACTTTAAAATATGACCTTAGATTGTGGGGGGTTAACAAAACGCTTTTTTTCCTTCTAATTATGCTGAATAAACTGCTTTGCATTCTTTCTATTATGCCTTTCTCAGAGGTTTAACTGTAATCCTATTCAAACTTTCTACATACAAACACGGCAACTTGGTCAGTGGCCCTACGCGTCAAACTAAGCTAACTGCTTTAGCTGGCCGTGGTTATGGCAGGAGTAGAGGAGGAAGTCAGGTTACGTAGCATAATGAGCTATATAGTCCATGTGTGGAGATAAGATGCCAGGGGATGGACCGATGGGTCAAAAAACGAACACAGGAGACCGGTGTTTGTGTCCTGCGTGAGACTTATTTTAACTCGATGTCAAAGTTACATTACATTTCATACTAAACTTACGTCCCAAATATAGGCTAGTCTACTCAACTAACTATTTTAACCCACACCACGATATTTCCTAAACCTAACCAAGTTATTTTCTTTGAGCTCAGATTTTTTTTTGAAAAAACTCTAATGCACGTAAGGAGCTGAAGTGGGGCTGAAGAGGGGTACAGAGAGCATGAAGGGTTAGGCCACTGATCAAGCTGCCTTGCTTGACCAGTTGGGAGTGAGATTGCGTTACACCAGGAAGGATTATGAACAACTTTCTTGGGAACATGGGACGAAAAAAAAAGGCAACAGAACAGCCAAAGGTGGCCAACTACACTGTCAGCAAGTCGCTCAAGCGTCAGAATGCAGATATTTTACTAAAGTGAGGATATTTTTAGAAAGTGAGGATATTTTTCAAAAGTGAGGATATTTTTCAAAAGTGAGGATATTTTTCAAAAAAAGTGAGGATATTTTTCAAAATTGAGATATTTTACCAAATATTTTTCAAAGTGAGGATATTTTTCAAAATTGTAGATATTTTACTAAAGTGAGGATATTTTTCAAAATTGAGGATATTTTTCAAAATTGTAGATATTTTACTACAGTGAGGATATTTTTAGTAAGTGAGGATATTTTTCAAAAGTGAGGATATTTTTCAAAAGTGAGGATATTTTTCAAAAGTGAGGATATTTTTCAAAATTGAGGATATTTTTCAAAAGTGAGGATATTTTTCAAAATTGAGGATATTTTTCAAAAGTGAGGATATTTTTCAAAATTGAGGATATTTTTCAAAAGTGAGGATATTTTTCAAAATTGAGGATATTTTTCAAAAGTGAGGATATTTTTCAAAAAGGATATTTTTCAAAAGTGAGGATTTTTCAAAAGTGAGGATATTTTTCAAAAGTGAGGATATTTTTCAAAATTGAGGATATTTTTCAAAATTGTAGGATATTTTTCAAAAGTGAGGATATTTTTAGATATTTTTCAAAAGTGAGGATATTTTTCAAAATTGAGGATATTTTTCAAAAGTGAGGATATTTTTCAAAAGTGAGGATATTTTTCAAAAGTGAGGATATTTTTCAAAATTGAGGATATTTTTCAAAAGTGAGGATATTTTTCAAAAGTGAGGATATTTTTCAAAAGTGAGGATATTTTTCAAAAGTGAGGATATTTTTCAAAAGTGAGGATATTTTTCAAAAGTGAGGATATTTTTCAAAAGTGAGGATATTTTTCAAAAGTGAGGATATTTTTCAAAAGTGAGGATATTTTTCAAAAGTGTAGATATTTTACCAAAGTGAGGATATTTTTCAAAAGTGAGGATATTTTTCAAAAGTGAGGATATTTTTCAAAAAAGTGAGGATATTTTTCAAAAGTGAGGATATTTTTCAAAAGTGAGGATATTTTTCAAAAGTGAGGATATTTTTCAAAAGTGAGGATATTTTTCAAAAGTGAGGATATTTTTCAAAATTGAGGATATTTTTCAAAATTGTAGATATTTTACTACAGTGAGGATATTTTTCAAAAGTGAGGATATTTTTCAAAAGTGAGGATATTTTTCAAAATTGAGGATATTTTTCAAAAGTGAGGATATTTTTCAAAAGTGAGGATATTTTTCAAAATTGAGGATATTTTTCAAAAGTGAGGATATTTTTCAAAAGTGAGGATATTTTTCAAAAGTGAGGATATTTTTCAAAAGTGAGGATATTTTTCAAAAAGTGAGGATATTTTTCAAAAGTGAGGATATTTTTCAAAAGTGAGGATATTTTTCAAAAGTGAGGATATTTTTCAAAATTGAGGATATTTTTCAAAAGTGAGGATATTTTTCAAAAGTGAGGATATTTTTCAAAAGTGAGGATATTTTTCAAAAGTGAGGATATTTTTCAAAAGTGAGGATATTTTTCAAAAGTGAGGATATTTTTCAAAATGTAGGATATTTTTCAAAAGTGAGGATATTTTTTCAAAAGTGAGGATATTTTTCAAAAGTGAGGATATTTTTCAAAAGTGAGGATATTTTTCAAAATTGAGGATATTTTTCAAAATTGTAGATATTTTACTAAAGTGAGGATATTTTTCAAAAGTGAGGATATTTTTCAAAAGTGAGGATATTTTTCAAAAGTGAGGATATTTTTCAAAAGTGAGGATATTTTTCAAAAGTGAGGATATTTTTCAAAAGTGAGGATATTTTTCAAAAGTGAGGATATTTTTCAAAAGTGAGGATATTTTTCAAAATTGAGGATATTTTTCAAAAGTGAGGATATTTTTGTGAGGATATTTTTCAAAAGTGAGGATATTTTTCAAAAGTGAGGATATTTTTCAAAAGTGAGGATATTTTTCAAAAGTGAGGATATTTTTCAAAAGTGAGGATATTTTTCAAAATTGAGGATATTTTTCAAAAGTGAGGATATTTTTCAAAAGTGAGGATATTTTTCAAAAGTGAGGATATTTTTCAAAAGTGTAGATATTTTACCAAAGTGAGGATATTTTTCAAAAGTGAGGATATTTTTCAAAAGTGAGGATATTTTTCAAAATTGAGGATATTTTTCAAAAGTGAGGATATTTTTCAAAAGTGAGGATATTTTTCAAAAGTGAGGATATTTTTCAAAAGTGAGGATATTTTTCAAAATTGAGGATATTTTTCAAAAGTGAGGATATTTTTCAAAAGTGAGGATATTTTTCAAAAGTGAGGATATTTTTCAAAAGTGAGGATATTTTTCAAAAGTGAGGATATTTTTCAAAAGTGAGGATATTTTTCAAAAGTGAGGATATTTTTCAAAAGTGAGGATATTTTTCAAAAGTGAGGATATTTTTCAAAAGTGAGGATATTTTTCAAAAGTGAGGATATTTTTCAAAAGTGAGGATATTTTTCAAAAGTGAGGATATTTTTCAAAAGCGAGGATATTTTTCAAAAGTGAGGATATTTTTCAAAAGTGAGGATATTTTTCAAAAGTGAGGATATTTTTCAAAAGTGAGGATATTTTTCAAAATTGAGGATATTTTTCAAAAGTGAGGATATTTTTCAAAATTGAGGATATTTTTCAAAAGTGAGGATATTTTTCAAAAGTGAGGATATTTTTCAAAAGTGAGGATATTTTTCAAAAGTGAGGATATTTTTCAAAAGTGAGGATATTTTTCAAAAGTGAGGATATTTTTCAAAAGTGAGGATATTTTTCAAAAGTGAGGATATTTTTCAAAAGTGAGGATATTTTTCAAAAGTGAGGATATTTTTCAAAAGTGAGGATATTTTTCAAAAGTGAGGATATTTTTCAAAAGTGAGGATATTTTTCAAAAGTGAGGATATTTTTCAAAAGTGAGGATATTTTTCAAAAGTGAGGATATTTTTCAAAAGTGAGGATATTTTTCAAAAGTGAGGATATTTTTCAAAAGTGAGGATATTTTTCAAAAGTGAGGATATTTTTCAAAAGTGAGGATATTTTTCAAAAGTGAGGATATTTTTCAAAAGTGAGGATATTTTTCAAAAGTGAGGATATTTTTTTGAGGATAAAAGTGAGGATATTTTTCAAAAGTGAGGATATTTTTCAAAAGTGAGGATATTTTTCAAAAGTGAGGATATTTTTCAAAAGTGAGGATATTTTTCAAAAGTGAGGATATTTTTCAAAAGTGAGGATATTTTTCAAAAGTGAGGATATTTTTCAAAAGTGAGGATATTTTTCAAAAGTGAGGATATTTTTCAAAAGTGAGGATATTTTTCAAAAGTGAGGATATTTTTCAAAAGTGAGGATATTTTTCAAAAGTGAGGATATTTTTCAAAAGTGAGGATATTTTTCAAAAGTGAGGATATTTTTCAAAAGTGAGGATATTTTTCAAAAGTGAGGATATTTTTCAAAAGTGAGGATATTTTTCAAAAGTGAGGATATTTTTCAAAAGTGAGGATATTTTTCAAAAGTGAGGATATTTTTCAAAAGTGAGGATATTTTTCAAAAGTGAGGATATTTTTCAAAAGTGAGGATATTTTTCAAAAGTGAGGATATTTTTCAAAAGTGAGGATATTTTTCAAAAGTGAGGATATTTTTCAAAAGTGAGGATATTTTTCAAAAGTGAGGATATTTTTCAAAAGTGAGGATATTTTTCAAAAGTGAGGATATTTTTCAAAAGTGAGGATATTTTTCAAAAGTGAGGATATTTTTCAAAAGTGAGGATATTTTTCAAAAGTGAGGATATTTTTCAAAAGTGAGGATATTTTTCAAAATTGAGGATATTTTTCAAAAGTGAGGATATTTTTCAAAAGTGAGGATATTTTTCAAAAGTGAGGATATTTTTCAAAAGTGAGGATATTTTTCAAAAGTGAGGATATTTTTCAAAAGTGAGGATATTTTTCAAAAGTGAGGATATTTTTCAAAAAATTTTTGAGGATATTTTTCAAAATTGAGGATATTTTTCAAAATTGAGGATATTTTACTAAAGTGAGGATATTTTTAGAAAGTGAGGATATTTTTCAAAAGTGAGGATATTTTTCAAAAGTGAGGATATTTTTCAAAAGTGAGGATATTTTTCAAAAGTGAGGATATTTTTCAAAAGTGAGGATATTTTTCAAAAGTGAGGATATTTTTCAAAATTGTAGATATTTTACTAAAGTGAGGATATTTTTAGTAAGTGAGGATATTTTTCAAAAGTGAGGATATTTTTCAAAATTGACAATATTTTTCAAAAGTGAGGATATTTTTTTTGAGGATATTTTTCAAAAGTGAGGATATTTTTCAAAAGTGAGGATATTTTTCAAAATTGAGGATATTTTTCAAAAGTGAGGATATTTTTCAAAAGTGAGGATATTTTTCAAAAGTGAGGATATTTTTCAAAAGTGAGGATATTTTTCAAAAGTGAGGATATTTTTCAAAAGTGAGGATATTTTTCAAAAGTGAGGATATTTTTAAAAGTGAGGATATTTTTCAAAAGTGAGGATATTTTTCAAAATTGAGGATATTTTTTGAGGATATTTTTCAAAAGTGAGGATATTTTTCAAAAGTGAGGATATTTTTCAAAAGTGAGGATATTTTTCAAAAGTGAGGATATTTTTCAAAAGTGAGGATATTTTTCAAAATTGACGATATTTTTCAAAAGTGAGGATATTTTTCAAAAGTGAGGATATTTTTCAAAAGTGAGGATATTTTTCAAAAGTGAGGATATTTTTCAAAAGTGAGGATATTTTTCAAAAGTGAGGATATTTTTCAAAAGTGAGGATATTTTTAAAAGTGAGGATATTTTTCAAAAGTGAGGATATTTTTCAAAAGTGAGGATATTTTTCAAAAGTGAGGATATTTTTCAAAAGTGAGGATATTTTTCAAAAGTGAGGATATTTTTCAAAAGTGAGGATATTTTTCAAAAGTGAGGATATTTTTCAAAAGTGAGGATATTTTTCAAAAGTGAGGATATTTTTCAAAAGTGAGGATATTTTTCAAAAGTGAGGATATTTTTCAAAAGTGAGGATATTTTTCAAAAGTGAGGATATTTTTCAAAAGTGAGGATATTTTTCAAAAGTGAGGATATTTTTCAAAAGTGAGGATATTTTTCAAAAGTGAGGATATTTTTCCAAAGTGAGGATATTTTTCAAAAGTGAGGATATTTTTCAAAAGTGAGGATATTTTTCAAAAGTGAGGATATTTTTCAAAAGTGAGGATATTTTTCAAAAGTGAGGATATTTTTCAAAAGTGAGGATATTTTTCAAAAGTGAGGATATTTTTCAAAAGTGAGGATATTTTTCAAAAGTGAGGATATTTTTCAAAAGTGAGGATATTTTTCAAAAGTGAGGATATTTTTCAAAAGTGAGGATATTTTTCAAAAGTGAGGATATTTTTCAAAATTGAGGATATTTTTCAAAAGTGAGGATATTTTTCAAAAGTGAGGATATTTTTCAAAAGTGAGGATATTTTTCAAAAGTGAGGATATTTTTCAAAAGTGAGGATATTTTTCAAAAGTGAGGATATTTTTCAAAAGTGAGGATATTTTTCAAAAGTGAGGATATTTTTCAAAAGTGAGGATATTTTTCAAAAGTGAGGATATTTTTCAAAATTGAGGATATTTTTCAAAAGTGAGGATATTTTTCAAAAGTGAGGATATTTTTCAAAAGTGAGGATATTTTTCAAAAGTGAGGATATTTTTCAAAAGTGAGGATATTTTTCAAAATTGAGGATATTTTTCAAAAGTGAGGATATTTTTCAAAAGTGAGGATATTTTTCAAAAGTGAGGATATTTTTCAAAAGTGAGGATATTTTTCAAAAGTGAGGATATTTTTCAAAAGTGAGGATATTTTTCAAAAGTGAGGATATTTTTCAAAATTGAGGATATTTTTCAAAAGTGAGATATTTTTCAAAAGTGAGGATATTTTTCAAAAGTGAGGATATTTTTCAAAAGTGAGGATATTTTTCAAAAGTGAGGATATTTTTCAAAATTGAGGATATTTTTCAAAAGTGAGGATATTTTCCAAAGTGAGGATATTTTTCAAAAGTGAGGATATTTTTCAAAAGTGAGGATATTTTTCAAAAGTGAGGATATTTTTCAAAAGTGAGGATATTTTTCAAAAGTGAGGATATTTTTCAAAAGTGAGGATATTTTTCAAAAGTGAGGATATTTTTCAAAAGTGAGGATATTTTTCAAAAGTGAGGATATTTTCAAAAAAATTTTTGAGGATATTTTTCAAAAGTGAGGATATTTTTCAAAAGTGAGGATATTTTTCAAAAGTGAGGATATTTTTCAAAAGTGAGGATATTTTTCAAAAGTGAGGATATTTTTCAAAAGTGAGGATATTTTTCAAAAGTGAGGATATTTTTCAAAAGTGAGGATATTTTTCAAAATTGAGGATATTTTTCAAAAGTGAGGATATTTTTCAAAAGTGAGGATATTTTTCAAAAGTGAGGATATTTTTCAAAAGTGAGGATATTTTTCAAAATTGAGGATATTTTTCAAAAGTGAGGATATTTTTCAAAAGTGAGGATATTTTTCAAAAGTGAGGATATTTTTCAAAAGTGAGGATATTTTTCAAAAGTGAGGATATTTTTCCAAAGTGAGGATATTTTTCAAAAGTGAGGATATTTTTCAAAAGTGAGGATATTTTTCAAAAGTGAGGATATTTTTTTTGAGGATATTTTTCAAAAGTGAGGATATTTTTCAAAAGTGAGGATATTTTTCAAAAGTGAGGATATTTTTCAAAAGTGAGGATATTTTTCAAAAGTGAGGATATTTTTCAAAAGTGAGGATATTTTTCAAAAGTGAGGATATTTTTCAAAAGTGAGGATATTTTTCAAAAGTGAGGATATTTTTCAAAAGTGAGGATATTTTTCAAAAGTGAGGATATTTTTCAAAAGTGAGGATATTTTTCAAAAGTGAGGATATTTTTCAAAAGTGAGGATATTTTTCAAAAGTGAGGATATTTTTCAAAAGTGAGGATATTTTTCAAAAGTGAGGATATTTTTCAAAAGTGAGGATATTTTTCAAAAGTGAGGATATTTTTCAAAAGTGAGGATATTTTTCAAAAGTGAGGATATTTTTCAAAAGTGAGGATATTTTTCAAAAGTGAGGATATTTTTCAAAATATTTTGAGGATATTTTTCAAAAGTGAGGATATTTTTCAAAAGTGTAGATATTTTACAAAAGTGAGGATATTTTTCAAAAGTGACAATATTTTTCAAAAGTGAGGATATTTTTCAAAATTGAGGATATTTTTCAAAAGTGAGGATATTTTTCAAAAGTGAGGATATTTTTCAAAAGTGAGGATATTTTTCAAAAGTGAGGATATTTTTCAAAAGTGAGGATATTTTTCAAAAGTGAGGATATTTTTCAAAAGTGAGGATATTTTTCAAAAGTGAGGATATTTTTCAAAAGTGAGGATATTTTTCAAAAGTGAGGATATTTTTCAAAAGTGAGGATATTTTTCAAAAGTGAGGATATTTTTCAAAAGTGAGGATATTTTTCAAAAGTGAGGATATTTTTCAAAAGTGAGGATATTTTTCAAAAGTGAGGATATTTTTCAAAAGTGATGATATTTTTCAAAAGTGAGGATATTTTTTTCAAAAGCGAGGATATTTTTCAAAAGTGAGGATATTTTTCAAAAGTGAGGATATTTTTCAAAAGTGAGGATATTTTTCAAAAGTGAGGATATTTTTCAAAAGTGAGGATATTTTTTCAAAAGTGAGGATATTTTTCAAAAGTGAGGATATTTTTCAAAAGTGAGGATATTTTTCAAAAGTGAGGATATTTTTCAAAAGTGAGGATATTTTTCAAAAGTGAGGATATTTTTCAAAAGTGAGGATATTTTTCAAAAGTGAGGATATTTTTCAAAAGTGAGGATATTTTTCAAAAGTGAGGATATTTTTCAAAAGTGAGGATATTTTTCAAAAGTGAGGATATTTTTCAAAAGTGAGGATATTTTTCAAAAGTGAGGATATTTTTCAAAAGTGAGGATATTTTTCAAAAGTGAGGATATTTTTCAAAAGTGAGGATATTTTTCAAAAGTGAGGATATTTTTCAAAAGTGAGGATATTTTTCAAAAGTGAGGATATTTTTAAAAGTGAGGATATTTTAGTGAGGATATTTTTCAAAAGTGAGGATATTTTTCAAAAGTGAGGATATTTTTCAAAAGTGAGGAGGATTTTTCAAAAGTGAGGATATTTTTCAAAAGTGAGGATATTTTTCAAAAAGTGAGGATATTTTTCAAAAGTGAGGATATTTTTCAAAATTGAGAATATTTTTCAAAATTGTAGATATTTTACAAAAGTGAGGATATTTTTAAAAGTGAGGATATTTTTCAAAAAGTGAGGATATTTTTCAAAAGTGAGGATATTTTTCAAAAGTGAGGATATTTTTCAAAAGTGAGGATATTTTTCAAAAGTGAGGATATTTTTCAAAAGTGAGGATATTTTTCAAAAGTGAGGATATTTTTCAAAAGTGAGGATATTTTTCAAAAGTGAGGATATTTTTCAAAAGTGAGGATATTTTTCAAAAGTGAGGATATTTTTCAAAAGTGAGGATATTTTTCAAAAGTGAGGATATTTTTCAAAAAAATTTTTGAGGATATTTTTCAAAAGTGAGGATATTTTTTTTTCAAAAGTGTGGATATTTTTCAAAAGTGAGGATATTTTTCAAAATTGACGATATTTTTCAAAAGTGAGGATATTTTTCAAAAGTGAGGATATTTTTCAAAAGTGAGGATATTTTTCAAAAGTGAGGATATTTTTCAAAAGATGTTTTGAGGATATTTTTCAAAAGTGAGGATATTTTTCAAAAGTGAAAAGTGAGGATATTTTTCAAAAGTGAGGATATTTTTTCAAAAGTGAGGATATTTTTCAAAAGTGAGGATATTTTTCAAAAGTGAGGTATTTTAAAAAAGTGAGGATATTTTTCAAAAGTGAGGATATTTTTCAAAAGTGAGGATATTTTTCAAAAGTGAGGATATTTTTCAAAAGTGAGGATATTTTTCAAAAGTGAGGATATTTTTCAAAAGTGAGGATATTTTTCAAAAGTGAGGATATTTTTCAAAAGTGAGGATATTTTTCAAAAGTGAGGATATTTTTCAAAAGTGAGGATATTTTTCAAAAGTGAGGATATTTTTCAAAAGTGAGGATATTTTTCAAAAGTGAGGATATTTTCCAAAAGTGAGGATATTTTTCAAAAGTGAGGATATTTTTAGAAAGTGAGGATATTTTTCAAAAGTGAGGATATTTTTCAAAATTGAGGATATTTTTCAAAAGTGAGGATATTTTTCAAAAGTGAGGATATTTTTCAAAAGTGAGGATGTTTTCCAAAGTGAGGATATTTTTCAAAAGTGAGGATATTTTTCAAAAGTGAGGATATTTTTCAAAAGTGAGGATATTTTTCAAAAGTGAGGATATTTTTCAAAAGTGAGGATATTTTTCAAAAAATTTTTGAGGATATTTTTCAAAAGTGAGGATATTTTTCAAAAGTGAGGATATTTTTCAAAAGTGAGGATATTTTTCAAAAGTGAGGATATTTTTCAAAAGTGAGGATATTTTTCAAAAGTGAGGATATTTTTCAAAAGTGAGGATATTTTTCAAAAGTGAGGATGTTTTCCAAAGTGAGGATATTTTTAAAAAGTGAGGATATTTTCCAAAGTGAGGATATTTTTCAAAAGTGAGGATATTTTTCAAAAGCGAGAATATTTTACCAAGTTGAGGATATTTTTCAAAAGTGAGGATATTTTCCAAAGTGAGGATATTTTTCAAAATTGACGATATTTTTCAAAAGTGAGGATATTTTCCAAAAGTGGGAAGGGATATAAAATCATATGATTGGTTTATGCTTCACTAGTTTATTGGGGTGGTGAAAGTTTGATCCATAGGGAGTCCCACCCGAAAAAACTGCGAAAAATGTTGGGCGTCAGTTTGTAGCTTCCATTCAAAATAACTTGTAGCTTGTTGCTGTGTTGCGTGAACGCACATAAGAATTGGCAACAAACTGATGTTTGGGTGTTAATCCCAAAAGGTTTTAATAATGTTTTGGAGACCACCAGTTAAAACGTTAAGCGTTAAAGGATAATGCTTCTGTCTTCATTCTCTATTAGTCCTATTGTTAATAAATCCCATGAAGAAAAATAAAATAACGCATTCAACCAATGAACTTTTTTTCTGGGGACCCATTTTTTTTTTTGTCAAACCAGCGCAACCCAATTCTAAAAAGGCGGTATGTATAACTCATTTGAATAGAGAATTTGTGCGTGAATAAATGTTCGTGACCATTTTTTAATGCCATTTCCACATCACCTTATATTATGTTGAATAGGTTAACCAGCCATTTTGAAGATATATATGTGATAAATCACAATTTTGTTTAATTGAAAACATATGCACATGTGAAACACTCTATAAATTACACCAAATAAATGCATTAAGGTGGAGTTAACGGGTTATCTCGTTCTTTTCATTTAGTCTCATCAGTAAAACAAACACATTAGAGTCAATGTTATATGTAGGCTACTTTATTTTCATCAACCCTAATATAATCTCCTGTGTCACGACCGGGTATTTTAAAATGACTGAATTAAACTCTGAATACTCAAAGTTGTATCCCGGTCTCTGTTATCGGCCCCAGACCCATTCATTCCAACTGTGATCCTTATTTGTTCCCGAAGGGTAATTGGTTTTGCAGCATAGAGTGCTAAATAAGAGCAAAGTACATCAAACTGAATTGTTCAACAGCAACGACAAAATCAGAGGACAACATGACTATCATTCTCCAATAGGCACACATTTTCCTTTTGGGTGAACTACCTCCTCTTGATGGCAGTGGGGATGAATGAGTGTTTCTGTCCGTCTTGACTGAGGGGAATGGGAAGGTAGGGACTGAAACTAATGAAGAGGGCAGGTGCCGTCACACAGGATGGAAATTGACCTTTTCACCACCTGACAGACATTCCCTGCAGGACTCCTGTAGTTTTGCTGCTTGTATTCTCTATTTTAGCCAATGCATTGTCTAAAGGTAGTAAGGTTCTAAAAGAAAACATACAAGATCTCAGAGCATTTATTCTGCTGCGATCATACAGACCGCAGTTGCCATACTATACAATATTATTATTACCATATAAGTAATATTATTCTCTCATGTTATCCCATTGCGCAATGTGTTTGAGATCAGAGCAAGACTGAAAGCTGGCATCAAGGAGGCCAAGAGGAGGCGTCAAGAGAGACTGGTTGGAGACCTCAACACCAACCACACTAGAGATATGTGGCAGGCCATTCAGAATGTCACAGGCTATAGAAGCAGGAGTGAGGCCACTTTGCCAAATAAGTTGAGAAATCTTTTAAGCTCGCTTGGATCTCCTCAAGTCTGTCAAGTCTGCCCTGCCTCGTGAGGACCAGCTGGTGTCAGTATCCTCAGCGGAGGAAAACCCTGATCAGAGTGGATATGAGTAAAGCTGCTAGGCTTATAACATCCCTAGTTAGCCAGCCAGCTAACTGATGTCATTGCAGTCTTCAACACCCCCCTATGAAATGTTTGGTAAACTTAGCACTCTGGGCTTGAGTACCTCACTCTGCGACTGGTCATTAGACCTTCTCTCAAACAGACACCAGGCAGTTCAGATTGGCAGCCACACCTCTTCCACTCAAGAACACTGGGGGTCGATGTGTGCTCAACCCCCTCCTGTTCACGCTGTACACCAGCTACTACTAACCCAAACATGAAGAGAACTCTGTTATGAAGTTTTTCCGACAACGCTACCATCATTGGCCTGATTACAAACAACAGGGAGACTTCATATAGAGAGGAAATTAATAATCTTGCAGAGTGGTGCTCAGAGAACAACCTGCTGCTCATCGTCAGGAAAACCAAGGAACTGATTGTTGCTTTTAGAAAAAAAAGAATGCCGAGACACACACCCCTGTCTACATCAATGGAGCTGAGGTGGAGCAAGTTAACAGCTTTAAGTTCCTGGGAATCAGCATCACAAACAACCTGACATGGTCCTCACACATCTCCATCCTGGTGAAAGAAGCCGATAAACGGCTGTATTTCCTAAAGGATAAATTCCCGTGCCAAGTTCTTGTTAACTCTTACAGAGGAGCATTAGAAAAGCATCCTGACTGCAAACATTAAAAACTGACATGGGATGTGCACGGCACAGGACAGGAGGACTCTACAGCGGGCGATTAAAACCGCCCAGAACATCATTGGTACCCATCTACTGAGCATCTTTGATATTGGTGACAAGAGGTGCATGCGAAGAGCTAAAGGGATATTAAAAGACAACACCCACCACAGCCACAATCTGTTCACCCATCTGTCAAACCACCAGGCTGTGAGACGCCTTAATTCGTTTATTCCTCCATTTATATTGTTGTTGTTCTTTCCTATGTAGCAAATTGGGACTACAATCTAAATTGCATTGTGCAACCCTGTTGTACAATGACAAATAAAAACCTTGTAACCTCGTAACCTTGTAAGGTGCATAATAAAAAATATATAAACATTATTAATTGGCACGGACATTGAAGAGGGTGTTGAACCCCTGTGTGATATTTTGTTTATTTCCTATGATTTCTAGTAACTTTATTAAACAAATAAATAAACACATGAAATTACATATGGCGCTCTGGCTGACCGTTGTGTTGGCTGTTTTAACATCTTCCGACTGTACTATTATTTAGTTTTAATAAAATGATCAGTGATTTCCTTAAACAGCTGAGCACTGTAGTTTTTAGCAAACATTACTCAAAAAAAAGAGTAAATACTACAGTTGTTGGGGACTGCTTTCATCTGTGGATGGATACTCATTTAGTCCATCAGCAAGTATTTCTAGCAGCAGGACGGTGTTTATGTGGAGTCAAAATAAAGCGCAGAGTGTGTGTTCACTCATTAATGTGTTTTTGTACCAAAGCCTCTTCTGATTGGCTGGCAGGTGTGGATTCATTCCCTGTAAACTGACAGTATAATCAAACACCTGTGATGCAGGTTTTTTTCTTTTGGAAGATCAAAATTGAAGGCATGAGTATTAAACTACAGGTAAGGACAGCAGCTGTCCAGCCCAGCTAAAGAGCAGGAAACTAGCATTATTTGTGTTAAAAAAAAAAAACTAAATAAAAGGCTGATTTTAAAGCAGTTCTCTTTAGTTCCTTGACAATCCAAATCTGAGGAAAAATTCAGTCGCTGTACAAAATGTGAACCGAGACCACCTTGCTTACTGCACATTCATGACAAGGACAGAGCGGCTCTGTGTAGTCTCCCTGTGGTTGCAGTTAATTGGTTTAGAATTGTTCAGTCAAGTCCTATCTTGGCCAGGCCTTAAGGCTCAAACACGTTACACCACAGACGCAAGCCCACATGCACAGAAACGCTCCTCCAATAGATCTTCATCTATACAGTCCGTACAGTGTCTTCCTTTGTCCAAGTCTCTCTCTTTTTTGTCTTTCTCTCAACAACCTCCTTAGAGCCGTGTTGGATAACTATGATTAAGAGGCAATACATTAAATAACTCAGATGACCGAGTGCACATAATGCAGAGTTAAAACACCATATACACCCGTCTAATCAACACTGCGAATCCGACAGCAGCCAACAAACGGAAGCCCAGGTGTACCTTCATACTGCATTTTCAACACTTCAAACTGTAAAGAAAAAAAGGGGGTTTTAATCCATATGGCCAGCCTCCAAATGTACCTATAGTTAGAGCAAAGTGTGCACTGCTGTTCACACATGCTGTTTGTATGTAGTGCTGCTTATGTAACAGCAATAAGTCGGGGCCACCGTGTCCTCTGCTTTAGCTCCACCCCTAGACACCTTGTTTACTTGACAATACAAATTGGTTTCGGGGTTGAAAATGGTCTCATCCCTTCACCCCAGTCCAAAAATCCTCATCACTCCCACCGTTGGCACCATGGAAGTGGCGGACATCGTGTGCCCCCTGCAAGGGTGAGTAACCACCAGTGACATCCTCCAACACCTGGAAGCTAAAGAGAAGAAGAGAAAAAGCGAGAAGCGAAGGAGAGAGAAATCTGTTGACTAAAAAAAAGTGAAGTCTACTGTGCAGTGTGCAGGAACATTATAGCTCCAGGCTCAGAAGCATGCAGCGGTGGATGAGCGGGCGCAGTGTGAGTCAGCTGCGGATCCGCCTCGTCTGGTTAGACCTCAGCTTTGAAGAGTGTGGTCTCATGGCTGTCTGGGCTGAGAAAAAAAAGACACTGGATATGTATTAACACAATAGAATTATACATACACACACTAAACCAACATTAACGGCTCCCTGTTAGCAATCGTACCACAGCATCGATGTTGAAGAAAAGTGGTCAGGGCAGAACAAATCACGACCCTCCCACCTTGAAATCGGCTAACATGAACACAATGTCAGATCGAGTGAATGACCTTAAACTTAGTGGAAATTCGGTCTGTTTATTATGGCTAACCAAAGGCTCAGTTGCCTGAAAAAGTGGGCTTTAACTGTTAAAATAACATTACATTAAGAAGCATTAAGACCTCTCAGGTGGTCTGGGAAAGATCCGCTTTCTGTCCCCAGGGTCAAAAGCAAACCAGAGGAAACGGCGTTCAGTTTTTATGCACCATATATCTGGACCACAGTCTGTGTACAAGAAGTGCATGTAGAGTGATGTAGAGACGCTGTATACCGCTCTGGCTGCAACCTGTCAATCACAGTAAGCCCTGCCCTAATGGTCTATTTGACTCTAAATGGACCATCATTTACTAAATTAACATTATGCTGTATTTAAGAAGACTTAAAACTAGAGATTGAGACCTTAAACTCACCCTCATGTTCACAATGTTTACTGAGGGAATAAATCAAGAGAGAAGTAGAGGCATTTTCTCATAGACTTCTATACAACCAGACTTCTTTTTGCAACCAGAGGAGTCGCCCCCTGATGGATATTAAACCAACGCAGGTTTAAGACACTTCCGCATTGGCTTCACTTTTTAGGACCGTTGCAGCCTGATATGGACCAAAATCCCAGAAAATCCCAGGTCAGCTACAACTTCTTTTAAATCAAGTTTTTTTTTATTATTATTTGTCCCAAACAACAATGGCAGCTCCTGAGACATTAGCTTAGATGCCACTTTAGCATGAGTTCTATCAAACTGGAGAGTATTTCTTCATTAAAAGAATAGCAAAGAACAACAATTTCTCCATGGAAAAGATGTTTTCGCTCTACTCCCGAGTTTTTTTTTTTTTACAGATGGTTCATCCAATAATGACATTTCTCACAGCCCCTCTTTCAAAATCCGAGACTGCTTATGAAACACAGGCATCACTCCTGCTGCCATGTGATGAGTACAGGTGTTCAATCAACTGCACAGAGAAGAGCCGACATACTGCTAGTGGGAAACGTATTGAACAAAACATCAGTATTGACGTTTCCGTGGAACTCATGATTACACTGTGGATTATATTATACTGATCAGCGTCAGAACAGCCTAAACTGCATCTCTCCTCCCAATAGGTTTAAATTCGACTTTCTGCATGTATAAACAAAACAGCATGCACCCATACAGCACAGGTCTCGTGGGTAATCCCTTACTGGGTGACTGACTCAAATGTTCTTTAGGAAGGAAATTCCTGTGGTGTACTTAAGTAGAGTTAAAAGGGGGATGTTTTTTTTTTTCACCTTATCAGAACACCAACTTTCAGAATGGACATCCTTTTCAAAAGCACCCTATGATCATGGGATGAGGCAAAGGCTGCTGCACTCACATGATAAACCATATACCACGTGGGCCCAAAGAAAATCACCTAAAAGGTTGGACATAAAAGTGTGAGCAAATTATGGGACATATAGATTCAGGCAATGTGGGAACTGCTCCAGGTCCAAGATGTAAGCTAAAGAAAGCCTCTGTCGGTTGAATCTTCCTACATTATTGACAGCATGCAGCTGAGCTGTAGGCATCTATCTAGGGATTTACAGTATGTGGGTCTAAGAGAGCCAGTGACAGGTTGGTAACATGACTAGCACTCACATAGATAGCGATCTGATAATTTATCTGCTTATCTGTACGGCTAGCAGTTCTGTTCCACACAGGTGCTACAGGGCAATAACATAGGACCAGTTGACAGGAGAAGATGGCAATTTTTTTATTGCCCCAGCCAGTTGTTGCGGTGGGTATCATTTTTACATTGTTTAACCGCAATACTACCAACTTTTGGTTCGGCAGGGACCCTAGAGGAAAACCTTTTGTCATATCTCACAGGTGCCTCACATCAAAAATGTTCATGTTTTTGTCAATTTGTTCTTAATGACTTCATGTCTGGATTTTCTGTTTTTGTTTTAATTAGGTTTTTCTTTTGATTTTTTTAATACCAACGCGCTGGGGGATTCAAGTCAAAAGCCGTTTTAACAGATGTAATAGAAGAGACAGATAAAATGTTTGCCGTGGGTCCTAATTAAAAGCATTATCGGGCAGTAGGTGCACTTTGTTAATTATTTTGAAGTAGGGCATAAACAGATTTCTTTATGTGCTCTCACTATTTTCATTTTACACAATATGCAAAAGTATAATAATATTTTTTTTCAGGTGACATTAATGACATAACTAAATATGTTTTGAGAAGAAATAAGTTAACATTTTTGCTATGACGGTTTGTTTCTTAGAGTAGTTTATTCTTTGGGGTCTGTAGTCCTTGTGTGTTAAATACTGTATGTTGGTAGGATGAGGGTAAAAGGCTAGCTAGTGTATGCTGTCTCTCCTTCATGTGTCCAGTTTAACAGAAATAAGCAACAAACATTAGCTTTGTCGGCACATTTGCCATGATTTGTACTGTTAGTGCTCTTTAGCAGAGTTAGCTACGGCTCAGGTGTTTAACAACAGCTAAAATCATTCAAGTGAATGGGTGCCAATCTTTGTTTCCCAATATGAAGTGATATTGTGAACTCGTTTTTTTGTATCTATTTTTGCAAGAATGTACATTGTAAACAGTCAACAGTGACCTTGTGTCAAGAAAACAAAACATAGCGGGAGGGGAAAAAACATCATGAGAAGCAGTAGAAACACATGTGGCTGGATCTAAATTAGAAACCTACTGTTATTGTACCAACTGAATCCACAGCTGAAGCTAAGCCTGTTTGCATTTCGCGTGTTAACCAAGGCATGACCCCACTCTTTGTTTATCTTCATGTGGCGAATGGTACTTCACGCCTCGTAGCGTCTGGACATGAGAGGTTTCATTCAGCTCTACTTTAGCTTTCATCTCTAGGTCGATGCATTTGAGATTTATCACCTGACTGAAAATATCAGAGGCAGATTTAGGAGATGAATGATGTAACCGCTGCCCAGTAGGTTTAAGACTCCCAGCAGGGATGTGCAGTTGTCTCCGCCACTAATTTCCCATCTTCCCGGGAGCCTCTCTTTTTATTCCACTGCGGCTTCATGTTTTTTTCTCTCACATGCATGTCCCCTGTGACTCATTTCACATATAGGTTATGTAGAGCATAGAGGCTGAGCCTCTTGGCTTTTTAGATTTTGATGTTGACAGCAACAGAAGAGTAATTACAGAAAAATGTGTCAGTGGTTGGTGTTTTGAAATTAAACATGGACACACACATAGATTATATATACTGTAGCCTACATATCTACACATATGCACAGACACATGCACATTAATTTGAACATATACACACACACATATATATATATTCAGACCCAAGTTGTTTCAATAAACCTGTAACAGCCTGTTAACAGGACAGATGTTTGTACCAAAAATAGGATAGTATGCAAAGATTGCACATTATTTGCACCTCAAATGATACAAAATAAGACCAAACACCAAGTTATTGCCAGAGCAGATGGTATGTGCCATAATGTTGTATGTTTGTATGTATGTGGGAAAAAGGGATGGATAAAATGCACCTTACTTCCTTTCTCTTCAATGAGTTAACATTAAGTAACTTAAAATAACAATTAAATAACACTGGCTTCTGGTTTCACACGGGACATGAACACCAGTCTACTGGGTGAAAGTCCTGTTGACCTCCTCCCTACGTGGACTTTAACACTCAAACGTAACACTGACCAAGCTGCTTGCAGTAGGAAGTGAAGAGATTCATACTTACACATTGTATCTTGCACCAACCATGTAATCACATGCTTAACTAATGATTCAAATGTGAAACGGTCACAGAGAAAAACCTCAAAGCAGAAATCTCCTGACTCCACAGGAGTTTTTAAGCCACGTTTAGCTTTTTTGTTTTGATGACACATTTACTATATGTACCAGTTGATCTCTTTGTAACCTAATTTCCAACAGCAGTAGACAGCTTTTTACTGCTAAATAAAAATGAAAAAAAAGTCACTGCCTGTTAAGCACCAAACTGCAGACAGACAAACTTAGCTACTAGCAAGTGAACACAGTATTAAGCAGCTAAAGAGACTAGCATTTTACTCCGGAATAGCAAAACAAAGCTAAAATAACTATTGGAATATAATCAGGTGGATACAAAACAAGGCATCAAATAAATGATAATGCTGATTGATTGACCTGACTTCATGTAGAGCATGGGGGTCCAATAATTCATACCAATCCATATTCATACACATGGCTTTTTACCAAATCAAACACAACATTTGTCAAATGTAAGTGATCACGTTAGGGCATAGCTAATTCAGATCCGTCTACTGTCCTGCGTCGAAGTAACTATCCTTCTGGAAAAGCAGATGAATCTGTCAAGAGTTCCTTTACAGCTAATTACATTTGTCTTATTTCTCTTCAGCATTAATAGAGAATCTGTAGGGGATTGCGGGGCCGATGAGGGGAAACATCTTCAATCAACCAGATGAGAGGGACAGTCACACATATCTAGTCTGGAAAGTCCAACTATTCTACAAAATGAACTCATTCAGTTTGCGAAGAAGGCATTAGTTGTGAGAACAACCTAGAGGACCCCCAATACCTAAAGTGCCCCGACTCCCAGCAGCACAAATACAGGTTTTGTGAAACATTAACCTAAGCTGTGAGAACTCAAAGCAACATTGGCTTAAAGTTCAATACAAGTTCAACACTGTAGCGCCACTTGTTAGCTAGAAGCCGTAATTGCGTTCATGTTAACATGCTATAATAAGTTATTACAAGTTATCCTCCAGGTTAGGGTTGGATATGGGCATACTATTGACTTTATGACCACTACTTGTGCATATAAGTAAGGAACTAATGCTCTCAAATTGAAGCAAGTGAATGTATGGTTCTGAAAACGTAAGCGGTAGTCGTATATAGTAGTATATATTATCCAAAAGAAAAGAGAAATGTAAGTGGCTCCATAGGGAGAACTAAACAATCTGCCACGTAATAAAATTAAACCAATAACCACTCCTATGTGCACACTTAATATTTTGTCCAAAAGTTGAGCATGAAGTGGTGATCTTTTACAGTGAGGTCAGCATTCAAGTATTCCATTGTTTGTGCTTTACTTAAGCACATTGGATTCCTAATCAACAGTGTCTATGAAGTTGACTATGCATACTTTCAGAAGTGCTGGTAGGCAGTTTTTTTTCAGTTCAGGTTCAAGTCTTTATGCTCAGCTAAGGTAACCGTCTCCTGGTTGTAGCATCACATCTAATAAACACATAAGAGAGCATCAACCTAAAAACATAAAAGCAAATAAGATCCAGAACCCAAGAACAACAAATAAAATAATTTACACGTAAGAATAAGCTATATGGTAAAAGTCTTTAGAAAAGGATTTCAAATAAGGGTATTTCCCAAAAATATAAAACTATTCAATTAAAAAACTGGGAACAAATATGTGTAAAAGGACTTCCTTTGTAAGTATTTTGTGTATGTATGTTTTGTGACCCAGTTCTCAATCCGACTGGCCCTCGACATTGTGATGACCTAGTATAAAGACAGAAAAAAAAGTGTTCATGTGTATATGTTTTTCCTTAATGTCACTATGTGTTTGTGTTTGAATTCACAACGTTAACCTGTCACGGGTGTACTTTAGGACCCAAATGCAGTTGGACAGACACGAGGATCAGTTAGTAAGAGCTTTATTCTTACAACAAGCAGGAAACCAAGCACGAGTCGACTCACACCGAGAAGTCAGGCAGGGGAAACGCCAAGCAGCCACAGGAACAGGCAGACAGACACCAGGAGGAGCAGAGGCTAAACTCGTGGTCGAAGACGGAAGGCTGAGGTGTTTACCGGGGCAGAGACGAGGCAGAAGAGTCCAAGACAGGCGAGGTCGGTAACAGGAGATCAGTCCCAGGGTGAGTGCTGGAAAGTCTTGCATGACGCGGAGAACAATCTGGCAGTGAGTGTGTGTGTGTGACTGGAGCTTACGTATGTGTGCACACAATAATGGCTTAGCTCTTCAGATAGTTTCCAACTCTCTTGCTCATCAACATTTAGAAGTGCACTTAGACCTTCAGTTCCTCTGATCATTTGTGGCTACTTCCGTGTCAAGCACGTACAAGTGCATCAGATTCTGGTTCTTGAGAGGAAGTTTCTCTACGAGGTACTTTGCAGCAGCCTTGTAGCTATCCCTAACATTGGCTAGGAAATTCAGGAAGCTCTAACAAAGAAAGATAACAGTCCTTGATGCAGCTTTAAGTGGGTTTGAAACTTTGTAGCATTATTGATCAAAGCCACAATAATCCTGTCCCTCCTGTTACTATTTGTGTCTGACCGAGACTGCCTCCCCAGTCTTGCTCGGACTTTACCACTTATCTGTCAATGTTTCATAATATCCTTCAATATGGCATGATATATGGCAATATCAATCTATTGAGACTTAAAAGGAAAAGTGTTTAAGTAATTCTCACAATGTTTCCCAATCCTCAATGGATACATTTAAGTATAAGTTTTGATGGCAAATATTACGTTTTTGGAGTGTGATTCACAGAAGACACAGATTTCCTGAAACAAATCCTTACATTTGGGTTGATACTGAATTTCATAGAATATCATCAGTTATTTACTCCACACACTGATCAAAAGGTTTTACGAGGGCTTTGGCAGCATTGTTGACAATATGCACCAATATGTCCAAATTATTTGGTTTTTTTAATCAATGCCTCCACACCATGTTGTTGGTTCCTCATGACATTATAATTATCCAACAATGCACAAATCACGTTTCTCCATTTCAATCCTGCTTCATTAAGCGCTGACTCAATGCCATCGAACAAATTGAAGGCCATAGCCTGATTTTCTGATCATTCTAATGAAGTCCTCATTGAATGATCTTACTCAAATGCTAATGTTTTTGTTTTTGGCATTGTTTGTGGCTTCATCCATATATAGGTATTACATTTGAATAGTTTTTAATCTTAACTAACTACTCCTTTAAACTTTTAGCCACACCATGAGACACATTATATAAAAGTTGGCAACATCATCTCGTCAACATTGTGATAAAAGGACGACCCACTCTAACCGCTGAGCAACTGCCACCCCCAAGGCACAAAAAAAAGCAAAATACCAAACTCGAAAAAAAACATTGGTTATGACAACCCTAAAATTACAAATTAGAAAATTAATACAAAGCTTACTGAATAATTAACAGTCAAGATTATTTACCTCAAACTACTCAGTATCCGGCAACCCGGATCCGGTACCACAGTCAATGCTGTGGGATATCAACTCCTATTGCCTTCACTGTGGTGAACATCTAGCATGCATGTATCTAATGGCATCATGCATGTATGATCCTGCGTGCAACCTGTATATCAGGCTCTTAATTCAATTCAATTCAATACAATTTATGTTGTATAGCCGAAAATCATGGTATAGCTCACAATTTTGCCTCAGAGGGATTTACAATCTGTGCACATACAAAATTCTCTGTCCCAGGACCCTTGCATTGGAACAGGAAAACAACTCCCAAATAAAAAAAGCAAGAAGCCTTAGGGAGAGCATCAGAGGAGGGATCCCTCTCCCAGGATGGACAGAAGCTCAATAGATATGTGTGATAGTAGCAGTGGATGTCAGCAGGGCCACGGCAGGAGGCATGACCACGGTCCAGGTATACCCACGATACATGGAAACCAGGGAGGCGAGAAAGCACAGAGACTCAGAGATTGAAGCAAAGTCAGTAATGTGCATTAATGGGAACATAATTCATACAGAGGGAGATAGAGAGAAGATGAGATAGGAGCTCAGTGTAACCTAGGATGTCCCCCAGCAGTCTAGGCCTGTAGCAGCATATCTAGGGGCTGGACCAAGGCAAAGGAAAGTCTTACTCCTACTCTTAAATGTGGTGAGGGACTGAAACTGGAAGCAGGTTCAACAGAAGAGGAGCTTGATAACTGAAGGCTCTGGCTCCCATCCTACTTTTTGATACTCTTGGAACCACAAGTAAACCTGCATTCTGGGAGTGCAGCTCTTTAGTGGGGTAATAGGGTACAATGAGCTCTTTAAGATATAATGGTGCCTGACCAAATAGGGCTTTGTAGGTGAGGACAAGGATTTTAAATTCAAGTCTTGATTTAACAGGGAGCCACTGCAGAGAAGCTAATACGGGAGTAATATGATCTCTTCACTTCGTTTTTTGTTAATACATGTGCGGCAGCATTCTCGTTTCGCTTTAAAACAGGATGTGGTGTGATATAGGTGAAACAAGGCAGTCCTTGACATTTGTTTTATCCTGGAGTTAAAGGACATATCCTGAGCAAAGATAACTCAGAGATTCTTTAAGACGGTACTAGATGCCAGGGCAATGCCATCTAGAATAACTATATCATTAGAATGCTGATTTCGGAGGTGCTCTGGGCCTGGTAGAATATCTTCTGTTTTGTCTGAATTTAACAACAAGAAGTTGCAGTGCATCCAGGTTTTTATGTGCTTAAGGCACAGGAAATTTAGCAAACTGGTCGGTTTCGTCTGGCTTGATTGATAGATATAATTGGGTATCATCTGCATAACAATGAAGGTTTATGGAGTGTTTTCTGATATTACCTAAAGGAAGCATATATAAGGAGGACAAAATTGGTCCAAGCACAGAAACTTGTTGAATTCCCTGACAAACTTTCGTGTGCATGTAGGTTTCATTGTTTATTGATCTTTATTGGGATTGATCTGATAAAAATGATTTAAACCAGCTTAGTTAGGTTTAATGCCAAACAAATGCTCTAGTCTCTGTAATAAGATTAGATGGTCAATGGTGTCGAAAGTAGTACTGTCTAACAAGACAAGTACAAAGACAAGTCCTTTTTCTGATGCAATTAAAGGTCATTGGTAATTTTCACCAGTGCTGTCTTTGTGCTATGATGCACTCTATATCCTGACTGAAAATCCTCAAATAAACTATTGTTATTTAGAAAGTCACACAACTGATTTGCGACTGCTTTCTCAAGGATCTCAGATAGGAAAGGAAGGTTAGAGATAGGTCTAGATAGGCAAACACCTATGGATCAAGATTGGGCTTATTAAGATAAAGTTTAATTACAGCTACTTTGAGGGACTGTGGTACATGGCCTGTTAGTTCAAACAGATTGATAATGTCTGATAAAGAAGTGCTAACTAAAGCTAAAACTTATTTAAGCAGCCTAGTCGAGATGGGGTCTAAGAGACAGGTAGATGGTTTCGACCAGGGAATTGTTTAAATTAATTGGTGAAGGTTGATGAAGTCGTTTCACTGAGGGCAATAGGAATACACGGCTCAATACAGCTGTGACTCAGCCTGGCTACAGTGCTGACACAGTCACAGCTCTATTGAATGTCGCTTAATGAGACAGCAGTAGTCTCCTGGTGTGAGCACCCTCTGACATTGATTTACCCTAGATTGCAGCATCTATCACCTACAAACCCTGCATCCTGAGCAAGATAAAATCCACATCTCAGGTTGACCCCAAGTGATCTGCTACAGGCTTTATTGTTCGGACTGCATGCGCTTATGTCGGCTGTATGGGGGTCTTTGTACAGCAGAACCTCAGAATCAGAAAGCTTTACGAAATGTGTTGCATCCTCCAAACTCTCCGGTCTCTATCTCTTTCAGTGTTAGATAATACCAGATGGGTGGTATTTATAAGGAAAATAAATCTGATAGGAGCTGATTAATGCTGTTAATGTGTTGAAGAGATTCAGCCTCAGACCTAACATGTGACGGATTGAATACCTATGTATTCATCTAAGGTTTTAAAAGCTCTCCGGCAACTCATCTGCAGACAGAGTAGAATGGAGAGAACTGGAGAGGAATAAAGATTACCCCTTATTCACTAATATTAGATTAGGGAGGTAATTAAGTTGTATGGCGGTACAGTTTGATATAAGTGCCAAACTTACAGTACATGTTTTAGAGGACCCTTTCAAAATTTTCAAACTACTATCTCGGGCGGGGAAAAGAATATAAAATATCCGGACGTTCCTTAATCACGAATCCAGATCAGCTAATGTCCGTGCAACTGTCCTAGCGGAAAGTAGAATTGAAGCTCTATGGAGTTAGACTGTTACAGAATTTTTGGGCATGCCTGATATCATGGCTCGATGGTGCATTGGAGCCATCTTTTGCAAAAAGCTGTATAAAATCTAAAGCACATAGCATCAGTTATTTTTCTACTGCTTAATCAGCAGTCACAACACTTACTTTCCGCAGCCTACAGATTGCTTACTAGCAGTGGTGTACTGGTCGCTGGCATGCCGATTTGGTCCGTTATTCTAATTAATTAATATACTTAGAGCATACAATTAAAATGCTCTCCTCAAAGACACACGCAATCATGATACCTCGCTGATCATTAAAACACATTTAATTCAAACTCGACAGAAACAAAATAAAACTAATTTAAACCTTTGTTTAAATGTACTTTCTGCACGGATGATTTGACGTTGAATGGTGACAGGGAAACGTTCGCGTCTTTAATACTTCGTGGGGGTTTCTTCCCTAAGGATCCTTCCTCCAGGCTTTTGTTCTGACATGGAATTAGTGTACATTAAATGCTTCCATGTCTGTAGCAAAGAAAAATATGTCGTTTCATATTAATTTCACGGTTGTTGAGTTTTTAATCATCTCGGTTCTAGATGTTGGTGTGGTCCCTATGCATATTTCCTCGTGGCACTTTCAGGCATAAAAAGACAAATGATATCATCATATAATGCATTGTTTATTTGACATAAAAAAAACAACCAGCTTTATCATGAGCATACACAGAACTAAAACCTTCATACCAAAGTATAAACAAATGCATAAGCAAAATATGTGTGGAAATGCAACAAAACCTGTTGGCATGTACCCATTTACCTATTCCTCGATGGTTTCCTGTCAAGGCCAATCTCCTGCTATTATGTCTCCAGCTTGTTCAAACTTGTTCATGACCAAGCTGCTAGTCCTCTAGTTGCATCGTGACACAGCATATTTTGGCAAAATCTGCAGTGCTATGCGTAAAGGAGGTGGTAACGAGACGGAAAAGGTTGAGCTAATTAAAATAATTAGCTACATTGGCTCTCCCGTGCATGTGCATTGATCAGCATCCTGCTGATCATGGACATCCTCACAGCAACGGTTCCCCAGATAAACTAATCATATTTACCTACAGCACCTGACAAAGAATGTAGCTACGCCATCAGCTATGGCTAATTAATTCCCAAGCCTTTGCTTCAAGCTGTTTCTGGCAGCTACAGCTAGCATAGCCATGGCTAACATGGCTAACTAGCTTTAAGCGTTATATTGTCATAGAGTTACTTGAATCGATGCTTTCCAATTGACTGTTGCCTTTTCCATAAATTAGCCCCGGTTACAGCTTGCTACGGCGTTTAGACTATTTTGTCTTGTACATCGTAGCTCTGACTAGGAAGACAAAATCGTATGTTTGTCTCTTGCTGAGATGCAAACATTTTCGACGGGTAACTCCCTTACGAATCCGAAGTACAGGAACATCACGTACAGCCTAAGGCCCCCGACAAAGAATAGAACTACAATTAAATATTTTATTCGGTAATCAATTTAGTGGGTTAACAGAACATTACAGGGGAGTGGTGCGCTAGCAGAACTCAATGTGGCAGAACCTTTGTCTTCAAGAATGCAGTGTTTATCGAGCTCAAGTCCCCTGACTAACGTAAAAAAAAAAATCATAGACTAGCTTTCATTTTTATTCAGGCCATAAAGTTCAATCCTCTCGGGATTGAAAACAAGAACAAAGGAATTTTTTTCCAGTACTGTAGAGCTTTGTCATGAGACTTTTGATGTTCAAAAGAAAGTTAAACTGTACTGCGATAGGGATACAGACATACTCATGACGGCTTGCTCTCTAGTTAGGGAAGAGTACACAAAAAAAGACTAAGGGTGGACCCATTCAGCTGTGTCACCATAGTCTTTATTCAACATCTGTTAAATAGGGGTGAATAACAGCTAAAGGGCAGGGCATTTCCCCTAAGCGATCCGTCGAATGACCTAAATGTACTGCGTGGGAGATTGTGGCTTTTTAAATAAACAACATGGCCCCTACAATGCGTTAATGAAAAGGGGAATAGGTTGGCAGCGTCCTGAGCCATGTTTGTACTGGCAGCAATGTATGGCTGAGGTTAAGATATCTTTCACCATCTCCTGGAAAGAGTATTGTTATCCTTCCACAATTGTGTCATGGGCGTTGAGAATAAATCCTACTCCGTCATGGTGCATTCTGCCAACTTTTTATCTCCGGGCTTGTCTGCAGAGTTCTTTTCTTTAGGTCTGCTTCTTTGGGATGGTTTTTGATTCACCACCTTCTATACGTTGCTTCCAAATGTGATTAAGTGCTCGACTAATTTGTTGTAAAACTATGTTGAAGAAAATCAGCATTATTAGCTTTCCAGCTACTTGAGTTGTGACCTACTTAGAGCGACCGTGTAACTCTATTCACTTTTATGGTCATTAGCTAGCGTGCTAGCAAACTAGCTGTTTTGTTGTTGTATTTGAAGGTCCTTGGTTTAGGTTTTAAAAGGAAATAATTTGAATGATGTCATATATTGACTTGTTAACTAAACATCAATCAATACACAGCGTTTGAATCTGTAATTTTGCAGAACTGAAGCTAACATTAGCTATCTAGCTAGCTAGCTAATGTTATTGTGTGCCTAAAGATGGGGTGAACTTTCTATTAGTAGGCTACATACGTACATAGAATGCTTCAATACTTTGGAAATATGATGTTCATTCAGAAGTGCTCAGATTACAGTGTTGATGATATGTACGTAAGCAGCGTGCTGACGGGGAGGACCCCATGGAAAAACTGCTGAAAATGGAGACTAAGAAGAAAGCAAAACATATCCTGGTTGCTCACCGATCAGCTGAAGATGACTGTGCCTGAGCAGCAAGACTCACGGCTAAAAATGCAGATGCTGGAGAAGAAGCTGGTTTCAAATTCAATCCCATGATGTATAGGCTAATTCTGTTGAACTTGCTAAAATATTTTTTGTTGACGGCCATAAATACACTTCTTTGTTGGTGGTGTTGCCTAATTAAACAATGAAACCTTTGTTCTAATGCCTCATTCCTGTTGTCTCATGATTAGAAGTGATCAAATTACTTTATTCTGTTAGAACTTGAACAATTTCACATTCAAAAGGCATATTCAACTTGTACTATTTCAAGTTTTAATCAAATTTACATCTTGGGTAACAATATTTCGTAGAAGAAAAGCCTGGGGTATTTGTCAATCTACATCAAATCCATCCCTAGGTGTGATCCAAATGATCCGGAATGTAGCATCAAATTGATCCAGATTTTTTTCTTAATTTATGAAATACCCAAATGCAGCATTTTCTTTCCCCACTAACCCAGCTGTTGATATTTTCTGGAAAGTTTTTCCATCTCACTAAAAGTTTATTTCAATCCCTTTGCTTATGTTCTTTCAAAAAAATGTCAGCTCGATAAACTTTGTCTTTAGCACTCACTTATTGTAACTGTTGACAAGGTATGCAGTCGCTTACTGTTAACAGCTTGTCCTTATAGCTCTCTTTGAATTTTTTATCAAACACTAATTTGTTATTATTGTATATTGTAATTATTTGAGGGGATGGCCCTTGTGAAGGGGGTGGATTTAAAGAAAAAGTCAGCAATCTCTGTACAGCCACCTGTTCATTTCGGCAATGGCTCTGATTCTTTGAGTTTTTTCAACCAGGATATGACAGGAACATTTAACATAGTGGAAACACACAAAACTCTTAATTAAAATGCCAATGGAGAAACTGCCCCAGCGGCTCATCCTCACATTTAAATGACACCTTGTACAGAACTTTGCTATTTTGTGGCCGAAAGTTTCCCGGACCTTATTTTGTTTCTGACAGTTTGAATGAAGTGTGTTTTATGATGGGTTAATAGAGCAATGAAGCCTGCCTTAGTTCAGTGTATGAGAGAGATTTGAATGCAGGTGTAAGGTGTAATTTTTTTCATCCCTGGTGATGCTCTGCCAGGCCTCTACTGCAACTGTCTTCAGTTCCTGCTTGTTCTTTGGGCAGTTTCCCTTCAGCTTTGTCTTCAGCAAGTGAAATGCATGCTCAATTGGATTCAGGTCAGGTGATTGACTTGGGCATTGCAGAACATTCCGCTTCTTTGCCTTGATAAACTCTTTGGTTGCGTTTGCAGTATGCTTCGGGTCATTGTCCATCTGCACTGTGAAGCGCCGTCCAATGAGTTTTGAAGCATTTGGCTGAATATGAGCAGATAATATTGCCCGAAACACTTCAGAATTCATCCTGCTGCTTTTGTCAGCAGTCACATCATCAATAAATACGAGGGAACAGTTCCATTGGCAGCCATACATGCCCACGCCATAACACTACCACCACCATGCTTCACTGATGAGGTGGTATGCTTTGGATCATGAGCAGTTCCTTCCCTTCTCCATACTCTTCTCTTTCCATCATTCTGGTACAAGTTGATCTTTGCCTCATCTGTCCATAGGATGTTGTTCCAGAACTGTACAGGCTTTTTTAGATGTTTTTTGGCAAACTCTAATCTGGTCTTCCTGTTTTTGAGGCTCACCAATGGTTTACATCTTGTGGTGAACCCTCTGTATTTACTCTGGTGAAGTCTTAATTGTTGACTTTGACACGGATACGCCTACCTCCTGGAGAGTGTTCTTGATCTGGCCAACTGTTGTGAAGGGGTTTTTCTTCACCTGGTAAAGAATTCTTCGGTCTTTCTTTCTTTTTAAGAATGTACCAAACAGTTGATTTGGCCACAACTTATGTTTTTGCTATCTCTCTGATGGGTTTGTTTTGATGGCTTGCTTCACTGATAGCGATAGCTCTTTGGACTTCATATTGAGAATTGACAGCAACAGATTCCAAATGCAAATCCCACACTTGAAATGAACTCTAGACATTTTATCTGCTCCTTGTTAATGAAATTATGAGGGAATAACACACACCTGGCCATGGAACAGCTGATCAGCCAATTGTCCAATTACTTTGTATATAAAATGTCTTGTCATTTCTACACCGTTCACCTGATTTGGATGTAAATACCCTCAAATTGAAGCTGAAAGTCTGCACTCAAAGCACGATTTTTCATTTCAAATCCATTGTGGTTGTGTACAGAGCCAAAATTATGAAAATTGTGTCAATGTCGAAATATTTATGGACCTGACTGTAAATGTTATTAAGATTGAGATGCAATATAGAAGCAATACAGGAGCAACACAAGTCAACTTTTAAAAACTGTATTTAGTGTAGTTTAGTTTTAAGAATATATATAATATATTTGCTGACGGAGGCAGCTATCCTGCGCATTGGTAGACACTTGCGTTTCTCTGTTTGGTCTTTAAGAGGGAAAAGAACAAAAACACAAAATCACTATTATTTGGATTAATAGGATTGGTTAGTAAATGTCAATTTGTATTAAATTAACACAAAGTCTTGTTGTGTTACTTACCCTGTGAGTCGCCCTCCTGGTCACTGCTCCAAAATGAAAGGGGTGGTCTTGCTAGCCTTCTTTTTTTTGCAGCACAGTTTTTTGAGTTTCTTGAAGAAACAGGTTGTTTTATTGGCTGTATTTCCTTGAGGCATTGGAGATGTAGGAATTCTCCACTGTTTCCTCAGTGCTCGCATCAAAGCCTCCTCAAAGATGGGATCCCCTAATCTCACCGCCTCCTGCAGATATTCTACTGAACCAAACATCAGCAGGAGGTCACTGACTGCATCCTGGGAAATGTCTTTGTAACTCCGACCCATCAAGGAGGCATAAAAGTGGTCGTACAGCGAATTTTCCACAGCTTCACACTGTGTAATCACATTATTTACAATTTCCATTATAAATTCAATGTCTGTAATGCCGATGATGGTGAGCATCTCCCCAACCAGCAGAGTCAACAGGGATCCGCGCACAAGGTATACTTTCATCTCTGACGGTGGTATATGCAGCGGCTCATGGATTGCATCATATGTGGTATAAGAATCTTGCATTGACACTGAATACATGGCATGAGGAGGAGGAGGACTTGCATTCACTGCTTCTAATTGATCTCCTGCTTCATTAAGTGACACAAAGTCAAGATCATCAGACAAACCAACGAGAGGGGTTAGTGTTGCATGGTCAGACCGATCTTGGTGTAGTTCTGACCACAGAAGAACCTGCACAGCACAACGGGTAACAACCTCCTCCGTCCTTAGGTAAAGGGTGTGAGCAAGGATGCCTTGGTCAATGATTTCTTCTCCCCTCAGCTTTCTGTAGGTCACAGTGTCAGACATGCGTGTTCCGGCTGGCACTGACGGAATCTGGTAGTCGTGTCCGCTCATTACCACATCGAAGACTCGGTCTGTGAGTTCTCTTAGTTTAACGTTGTTGACAACCTCCGGCCCACCGCGGGCAGCTTTTTGACAACTGCCTTCCTGCTCTTCCCCCTGCAGATATTCTTCCAAAAATGCTTGAACAAGTTCGTCGGCTATCTCCTTGATAGACTCCATCGCATTGGGGCTTACGCCCCGAAAACGGTCCTCAGCTGCGGTGATGACGGTAACTGAACTTAAGGGACAGCTCTCAGTATGGGACTGGGTGTCGTCGCTGTCAGGCACAGCGCCCGGTATAGCATCAAAATCACAAGAGGAAAACATGGCAGTGCTCCGTCTGTCTGATTGCCTGCCTTCCCGAGTCAAAATTTGTATGTTTGTGCCAACTTTAATACAAACATCCATATGGTCGCGAGAGCTCATTTCACAGTTTGGCATTTGAGCGCTCTTTAGGACTTTCACCATACGACTGATGTATTTCTTCACCAATGTCTTCAAGTCACCTCTTGAATTTAAAAGAAATGCAGGGGACTCCACCTCTCTGCTTGGTCCATACGAAGCAGCCTGGCACCTCTCATATCCAATCATCATTTGAGCTTCCTGCTTCGCTTCGAGGGCTCCCTTCAGTATGGTGGCAAACTGACGAACCATATCTGTGAAGTCTCCGATGGAAGCAACACAGCCACTGACAAAAAGCACCGGGAGTCTTGACTCCAGAGCGTGAGTCTGAGTGGACAACGCCAAGACTGAGTTTACCTGCTTTGAAATGTGTCTCAGCAGTGACTGGGTGAACTCCCTGGTGGCCACAAAATGATGCACTTGGGTCTTCAGTGCTTTAGCCAGCGCCTGTTCGATGGAATCCCCCAAGTAGGTGTGGATTCTGTCCTCAGTCAGACTGAGGATGGATGGAGAAATGGTGCCGTAGGTTCTCATGTACCTGTAGAACTGCGGCATCACGACGTCCAGAATTTCCTCGGTAAAAGTCTGGACGATATCCATGCAAGAATTGGCCAGCATAGTGACCATCGCACAGCTCACCAAGCCGTCCGACATTAATGACCAATGCCTTTAAAAAAAAAAAGTAGTTTAATAACATTATGACGGTGACTTGACATGTTCTCATAGGAATATTTAAGTACAGTATTTTGAAGCTGTAGCACTTACTGCGTGGTCAATTGTATCAAACATGTGTTGATGGTCAAACACACGTCCTCTTGATCAACATTCGGCAGGTCAATATGCAGATAATGAGGAGCCTGCACCGATGCAGCAAAACACCCTGGTTGGTCCTGGTCTGGTGTTTCTGCCATTGTGATGTTCCTCTTGAGTCGATGAAATCTGAGGAGCAAGTGAAACCAAACATTGTATATTTTTTTATCTTTGCAAGCGTGTCTGTGCCAACACGCTTATGGAATGCTTAGTCTTAGAATCTCATATTTATAAAACACAGAGAAAGTTGAGTTAGTCTGGTTAACTTTTGGAATCTCATTAAACATTTTTATGAAGCCTGAATTGTATCTGTGTTTTTCTTTTTTCAAAAAACGTGGTTTAAACAAGCCAAAAATGATGATTAAAGTTGTTTTAGCTTCATGTATCTTAAGAAAATTGTCAAAAAACATCTTTGCTCACCGTAGTACTGAAACGGATCGGGGAGATTGACAGACCGACAGAACAAGTCACTTCTTTTTGTTTCTTATCTTGCTTGTTTTTCAGGGTTGTAAAGAAAGTCGCAGAGAGCTGTAAGCCACAAACAACAGCTTTACCCCACCGTGAACTTATTCAGATGCGTTCTAAAGTCCATGTTATACAGATCAAGTTTACAGCTACTTACAATAAAATGTAACAAATAAAAGTCTTTTTTTTCATTAAAGTCACAGTGCAGCAATAACTGTCAATAAGCTTTTTTCCTGACATAGCTTACCTTCTTGTCCTTTTATAGAAACAATGTTCTGGCAGCTCCTGGTTTGCAAAAACGAATCCGTCCGAGAGTTTTTTGCAGATATTTCTCTCGGAAAGTTTTCTGTGCTGTTCATTCCTCTGCTGGAATGGTCTCTGACTGATAAGAGTGAACACCACATTAAGGGCTCACAGTGATATCACCCCATTATGACAATAATGTTCCGAGTACCGGAATCTTCACTGTCATTTTGTCGTTTCATCATAACATTCCATTGCATCTCCACTATAATAATATGTTTTAAATTTTACACTTTTAAAACTCTCCATGGTATTGTTATTATTTTATATTTTAGTTACTTCAAGCACATATCATTTTTTACTTAAAAAACATTTTAAATGCAGGACTGTTATTTGTAAGAAAATATTTTCCTTTTTTTGGTAAATATCAAGTTTGTGTTCAGACATGTTTATTGAAAACACATTATACATGTTTGTTTTATGGCCCTTACATGATCACCATTAAGCACCTTGTGTGAAGTTTTAAATAATGTGTGTGAATGGAGTCAGAAGTTAAAGACATTTCTTCTTTCACTGAAGTTATTCTTAAGGTTGTTAAGTGTGAACTGTGTGATAGAGTTCAAAACACACAAACATCCCTTTGTGGTGTAAGAATAAAGTTATAGCTTCCCTTGATACAGAACTGACATGGCAATCCTCTCTTGCGTAAAGGACTTCCATCTGACAGTGAAGAAGAGAAATTAAAAAAAGCCCAGAGACTGACTGTGATGAATCTACTTCTTATAATCAATATAATATTTTGTTTAGATTTGGCCCTTACAACTGCCTTGAAAATGTTTGTAGGAATGATGGAGAGAACCCACACTGTCAAGGAAAGGCTTTCAAGGCTCAACAATGCCTGCCAGATTTAGCCAATTAGCTACTGTCAGCCAGAGCGGCAACAATGCCAAAGTGATGCCAACAAATTCCAATTCTAAATTGAATAGGCTGAAGTAACATTTCATTAAAAATACAGTACAGTTAGTGAAAGTGTTAAAGAAGAACAGTCTAGCGTGCCTCTCTGATCCTCTTCCTGTGTTGGTTTCCTATGATGCAGTATTTAGTATTTGTACAGAGGAGGGTCTCCTGTAGTATAAATCTGATGAAGATGACTCTTTACTTGTTGTTTCTGAGTTGCTGCCAGTCAGAACCATCACAAATGAAGTATGCCGGTTGATCTTATTTCTTAACATCGCCACAGCCACAATGATGGAAGAGGGTCTGGAGAGCACTGTTCTCTGCTCATGCCTACACGTTTTTGTAGCCGGTGTTAAGATTCACTCTTTTACTTCAGACATTTTTTTTTAATAAAGGTGCTAAAGTTGAATTATCACCTCTTTCAGAGCCTTCCGTTACTTTTCCAGGACCAGTAAGTGGTGTACAAAAAAAATCAATTCTTGGGATTTCTTGAGGTGAAAGTTTGTTGATATTGCATTTTGGTGGGAGTTTTGTCAACCCCCGTCTCATACAGAATTACATTCCCATACAACTGCATTCTCAACTCGCTAAGTCCCGCCCCCTCAAACGCAGACTGGCCAATCATAGCATAGTTTTGGTCCAGGGTCCGGCGTAGGGAAGGGTCAACTAGGCTTCGATGGAAACGTGTTTTCTTTCTTGGATAACGTTTACGTTTTAAAACATGATTCATTAGAAAACTTAAACAAAAACTCAACAAAACTATTCAGTTACTTTCAGAACAGACAACATTGTTGGGTCTTTAAAATAAGTCTTGTGCTTGACCCACCCATCAAACCCAAAACGGATTTGTTATACATTTAAAAAAACATACGTAATAGGGGAGAACATTTGTTGCCCCTTGATTCTTAATTGACAAAGCGGTTGCGTTGAATGGGAACGCAATTTTTAAGGAGACCAAGCTTGTTTAATTTTACTGTCTGACCAAATACAGCTGATGAGTGATTAAATGATGAGTCTCACAGACAAAGAGCAGGATCTCACTGATTAGAACCAAATCACCCAACCGTGGCGCTTCGCAGCATTTTGGGGGCCACAGCATCAAACCAATAATCAGACTCCCACCGGGCGCCGCTCATCACAGGATTGAATAATCGGCCTTTCCAGCTCCGCTGACATTCCCAGAAACTCAGCGGGCTGACCAACATCCGCCTTTTTTTTTTTTAAATCTGATGTCTGCTTTTCAGTAGTTATCACACTTTGATGCATTTATATGCAAGGAAGTTCAATGCTGGTGTTTCCGAGAATGCCGCATGCTGTCTTTGTTAGTTATCCATCAGATAATTGCTCATCTACCACAGCTAAAGGTGAACCGGATACGATCGCATCCCATGGAAGAATCGCCCACACAGTGACAAGGAAGTAGATGTTTGCATCTTCAGATGCAAATATATTCATGTTTCTAGCTTATGTAACTAATGTAATTAATGTTAAAAGTAAATGTGCTTAATTATCAACTTTGTTTATCTAGACAGTTTGATGGATAGTTGATCTAGGACATTGATCTATGGTGAGAGACTCATTGGTCCATTTTCCTAATATAACCTTATTTATTCATATTTATACAACAATAGTGAAAGTATAAGACTAAAGTTTATGTATGGTAGATTGTATATTTGCAAAGCTGACCCTGTTATTTTTATTAATATCTTTATTGCTAAATGAAATGGAATTAATCTTATAATTTAAGTGTACAGAATGTATGTTAATTTGCATCATAATGCGTGCCAGGACACAAGCGAGCTTGGCTGACGTGTCGCGCTGGAAGCGTTGTAAATGAAAATAGATTGGATTGGATGTTTACTTCACCGTTAACATCCCTGGAGATGAGAATGGAGCCCCATTAGCCCCGTTACGTCCGCGCCGACAGCAACGCACAAACAAAGTATCTTTCAAGGGAGTGAGTCAGAGCAATGTGTTCATGGCGTAGTGAAGCCGGTCCCGCACAAACATACAGACACACACAAATCCACAACCATAACCCTACATGTCCATACAGTCTGATCCCAGAAATGGCCTTGGGTGAAGTACAACACTGAACTGAATGTACTGTATGAATGAGCTGTCACTTTCATTTTGTGTGTGTGTGTGTGTGTGTGTGTGTGTGTGTGTGTGTGTGGAACCTGTATTACTGACATTGCGGTCACCTTCCCTTTTTGGAACAAAAATGGCCATAATTTTAGGGTGAAGACTAGGTTAAAGGGTAGGTTAAGGTTGAGTTTAGGTAAAAAAAAAAAAAGAAAAATGTAAGTCAATGTAATGTCCTCTAAAGTGATGGTAACATAACTGTGTGTGTGTGTGTGTGTGTGTGTGTGTGTGTGTGTGTGCTTTTATTTGCTATATAGAAGGACCATAACAGACATTTTGTGAACGTGAGGACCTCACTTATTCAAAGGCCTGTTTTACAGATCAGACTTGACTTAAAGGTTCAGGCTAGAATGACATCATGGTCATGGTAATGCTGCGCTCACACTACGAGCAACTGGCTACAAGTTTCAAAGAAAGCCGGTGACATGAAGCAACAAACTGATGGCCAACACTAGGATGCGGTACAAATTTTTTTTTGCTGGTCTCAATTAATGTAAGTGAAGCGATAACCATTCATATGTCTTTTGTTTAGTTGTTTATAATGACTGGCGTCAAATATGGACATGTTGGCGACGTTGTGTTCACTTTTCTTTACATGCATTGTGTATTTTCAAAATAAACTCCTACCGTAAGTTGTCTTGGTAAGGTTTTGGTAAAGATCTGGATAAATAATAAGTTTGTTACGTTTAATAAGTAGGCTTGTTACATGACATGCGTACGCGACGGCACCAGATGCCGAGGGGCTAAGAATCAGTATTTGACTGGTAAATAAGAATGGTTGGAGAAAAAAAAAAGAGCCAAAAACGTGACTGATGAAACGGCCATGTATGGATTTTACCGATTTTACCAAGAGCGCAATAAGATCCTTTTATCCTTTTACAGCTATTTAGGCAAAGCCCCAAAATCGCCTGTGTGCACGAGCTGCCCGATAAACCCTTCCAGATAAAGTATTCCTCCACAAGCGTCATACATCTGAAAGATGTACTGTGGGAGGATTTAGATGCGCAAAGGCTGCTGCTATCCAACCACCACTGAGAAAACATGAATCCCCACTCCAATATCCCAGACCGATGAGTGCTTTCAGGTGGGTATATAAGCGAAGCATGCCTCGGTGAAAACATTGAAGTACAAGAATCATGTATTGATCTCGTGTCTCCAGTTCAACTGCATCAACACAGACATGAGAAGAGGTTTCATTTAATTGTTTCAAGTGTAAAAATGTAGACTGCTGTTGAAAAAAAATAGTTTTGCATCTAGACAAAGATGTTCCGTAGTCCCACAAATGTGGACGCATGGTGAAAGCGACAGAGGCCCGAGGAACAGGAAATGAGCAAAAGTAAGTTAGTGCTGATAAGAGGGTCAAAGCACACGGAGAATAAATGAAATGATAGGAAAGTGGAAGGGAGGAGAAAGAGAGTGCACCTTCAAAAGAATGGCAATCATTATTGCTGCTTTTGCCAGACAAAGCCTCGGCCTGCTTCCCAAGAACGGTTTCATTTATCGCAGCAGGGCCCTTTGATCTCTGCCACGGGGCCCGTCTCCCTGAACAAAACTTACAACAACTTACTTACAGACGTGCGTGGTCGACTCCAGCTAAACCCCAATCCTGTATGAGCTTTTATTTCCTTTTTCAAATTAAAATAAAAAACATACCGAACTGACCTGACCTCTAGACATACTATTTTCAAATTAACATTTTGGGCCACCAACGTCTTTGGTTAAAGGTTGCCCCGTTGTGGGTCAGAGAACGTCTCAAAACTAATGTTTAAATAATAATTCTGGAAAAGAGGGCCCAACATGTGCCATTTGCTCTATAATCCCCTGAAAAGGCAAACCCATCTCCGTCCTGGTTTCCTTTCTTTTTGTATTTTGTTCAAATAGACAGTAGGGATAACAACAGTATGCTTATTTTTTATAAATAAATTATAAAAACAGATGAATTATATGTAAAAAAAAAAATAAAACTATTAAATTAAATGGATAATTTCTTATTTTCTTTGCGTTTTTTTCTCAAATACAGACATGCATTGATGGCTGCGGGAGTAATATTTTGAAATTTGGTAAGATAGATGGTAGGGATGTCTAAATGAATGATTATTCTGAAAAAACAAAACAAAAAACTATAGATCCATTTTTTCTGAACATTAAATTAAATTAATGATTTCTTATTTCCTGTACAGATATGCAATGATGATTGCTGGGTAACATGTATGTTGGATCATGTTCTTGCCATGACTGATTGGGTCCAACATGAAGACACACTTTTCTGCTATCGTTAGTG
The DNA here is from genome assembly GCF_027596085.1 of Anoplopoma fimbria. Taxonomy (NCBI): domain Eukaryota; kingdom Metazoa; phylum Chordata; class Actinopteri; order Perciformes; family Anoplopomatidae; genus Anoplopoma; species Anoplopoma fimbria. The sequence continues at coordinate 21,952,885 of NC_072466.1, read as the reverse complement.
CAGTTTATGTTATTTCACAAGAGATTGTTTGCATTTCTTTCTTTTTTTTTTCACAACACACATCACTGATCTGAAGAGGGGGAAAAAGTCATGCACCAATCAGGATTTAGCAAATTCTGAATCACGATCAACTTACAGTTGGTAAATTGTTTAGTCACTGTCTATCTGATCTGATGAATCACTTTTTAGTTTAAACTTGTTAAAAACTTTGTTTGTTGCTCATTTATTTAAGTATTTCAGGCAGGAGAAGTTTTCAGGGGTTTTAAAGCTACTTAAGGGCGAGATTAAAATCAGAATTACAGATGCTTGTAATCATACAGGTTACTACCCTAAAGCTCATGACCACAGGTGAGGGTTGGAACACGGAATCGACTGGTAAATCGAAAGCTCGCCTTCCCGGCTCGGCGCCCTCTTACCCGCTACAGATGGACGTCAGATACTGTAACAGACGGAACACATCACCCACGGCTCATTTCACCGTAAGACGCCCGCTCTCTCTCTCCTCTCAGCGGTCGATAACTGCCACTCGATATTTCCAAGAAAGCTTAGGTTTTTTTGGGCATGCCAGAAGTGTGAAGACTGTCCTTGATAAGTTTCAAGTGACGCACAATTCAAACCCAAAGAAAAGAAAAGAGGTCTGTGACTGTAAATAAAGATGATATTTATTCATTTTTTTGAAAAGAATCTCAGCTCATGCAATGATACAGCTCTTGTAAACAAAAACAAAAAAAATCACTTGAAAATATGTTATAAATGTGCACAGATTTTCTTCTTCTTGGTCTTGGTGTCAAACTCTGGAATGTACAACAATGTGGAAGTTAAGTCGTGTTACAGATATTACATGTAGCCCGATTATTTCATCGCTCGGCTGTATTGTTTAAGAGCTGCTTGCTAAAAGGAAGTGTCAGGCATCGACATATCGTGCGAGTGCCAAACGCTCTGTAAGGTCAGATGTGCAGTATCAACTTGGTCAAAGTATGTGAGCAGACACCAGCGAAAGCACACACACATCCAACACATGAAAGAAAGCCTGAGGATGATTTAAAAGTAAAGTAACACTTTTTTAAGACATTTGTGAGACATGTTTAAAGATATTTAACATAAAGAAAACATGGAATGATAGTAACCAGTACTCGTGGTACACAGGAGTAGATGTGAAACAGTCAACATTTTGATATTTGGAATTAATCCTGCTGTGGATATTGTGATCAACCCTCAGGGCTGATACGTTCCTCTGACCCATATATAAGACCAGAGAGGGGGGTGGGGGGGTCGTACTATACCGGTCTCGGATTCTAAAGAGCATCTGGGATTAAGCTGCTCGTCAGCACAGAACCGCACGCGGTACATCCAGAACTCGGGGCTAACTCACACTCGATTGTGCATTAGTTCCACTCATTTCTGTAGGTCTGAACCTCGCTCGCAGTGAGAGGAATCAACTTATGGTTATTAAAAACCATAAATAAAAGATTAGCAACCAGAGAGGCAGTAGCAGTTCTGTACTTTTTTTTTTTTTTCAAACAGCAGTGTACAGTAACTGATTCCTTTTCTGTTTGGAAGCTTCCTCCTAAAGCTCTAATGTGTGGGATTTGAATGTTTTAGCCTTTGGCGACTCCTACTGATGGTATTAAAGAAAACTTAAGAGTCAGCCGTGCTAGCAGCTCAGAGCTAAATGCTAACGTGTTCGAAAGATGCGTTTCCAAACAGCATGACCAATTTCCCTTTTTTTTTGCGGATAGAACTTTACTTTTAGTTTATTTTTCAGCTGTCCACGACTGTATAGTTGAGTTGGCGTATCTTTTTTCGTAATTTGAATAAAAAAAGGACACCTTATCAAGAATGATTTTTTGCTGTGTGCGTATACAGCAAAAAAACATTCTTGATAAGGTTTCCTTTTTTTTTTCTGGGATTGTCTCACTGTATATAAATAAAGAAACAAAGTGGTTGACATGCTGTTGGATGATTTTTTTTTTTTTAAAGTTCATATATTGTCAGCCTCAAAAATTCCAGTATCGGTCAGGCAACAATGTTAATGTATAAGTTTAGTGTGTTAACGTTAATTTCATTATTTTAGCATGTATTTGTTTAAGTATTTGACGAAAAAAAAAAAGACTTAAAACCATCTGCACCTTGCTGCAGTGACATAGAAGTGCACTCCAAGGTAAGTCGGTACGCCGTGACCTCACTGTTTGTGTGTGGTCAGAGAGGTGGTAGTGAAACACTGCTTTCCAGCTCGGCGTTATGTTAAACGTTATGCTGAAAAGTCAGAGGATCACTGAAAATATAATGATGCATCATCTGATAACAAAGAATGTTTGGCCAACGCATCTGTTAGATATTGAGATATTTCACCTGGATAAATTTGATTTGTTGATGGCAGGGGGTTACAAACACCATAAGGATTCTTCCTCTGGTGACCGTGCATGTACCAAATTATTTTGCAATCCAGACAATATTCACTGACATATTCCAGTTTGGGCCTAAAGTGTTGGACCGACTGATCAACCGACTGACGGATAGCGATTGCTAGCGCTAGAGCTATGATGCTACGTGGCTAAGAAGACACAGAGATTGCATAAATTTCACTTGGGATTGTCTCATTTTTTTCACACACATAAACTTCCACCAAGAATAAGTATTTTGAAGGATTATATAACCATGTAAAACAAAAAAATCTACACATAGGGGCTTTAATTCATTTCCATTCACTCATTCATGCTGCTTCCAGTTAGCGTGTACTTGGAATGGAGACTAGAACAGATCATGTATGATGAGGTCAGGACAACTGATTCTTGTGCACGACACATTACAGAGCGGAGAGACAAATTAATCACTTTGAATCAAGGAGAGGAAGAGGTAGAAAGGGGCCGCGACAGGGATTAAGAGGTGGCCGGATTAAAAGCGGTTTACAGAGATGATCTATGTGTTGGTCAGCACCCTTGATAATAGAAGAGTGCAGTTTTGTGGATTGGGTGCAGTTTTGTGGATCTGCATTACCTGCAGGATATATATAACTCTGGCTAAACTTCTGAGAACCCAGCGAGCGAAACGATTCCGACAAAAATAGAGAAGTGACCAGCCATAGGAGAGGCCCTGGATATAGTATTTGACTAGGCATGTCAGTAGACTTAAAAAATAGAGATATACTATATATCATGCTGCAAACTTTCCAGACACCATTGTGGTATATATGTACGCTCCCGTTACAAACACTTAATATAATTCATTTTTTTTTTTTTTTTTTTTTTAAACAGGCACAGTAGTGTTACCCTGGGTAGGAGTGCTAGAAAAAACATAAAAAGACAAAAATAAATCAGAGCTCCTGAAAGCGCTGCAGCCTTGGAGTGGAGCACTGGGAAAAAAGGAAAATCATTCGCTATGAGGAATCAGAAGATAACTGGAAACATTTTCTTTTTTTAAAATTTGTGCATCGTTAAAAAAAAAAAAAAAAACAAGAAAGAAAAATAAATGAGGCAAGGAAAACAAGCGCTCCCCTGCTTTATACAAAGTCAGTAGTACTGAGAGCGAACCTCCTCCCTGAGGGGTTCAAGGAACGCTGGAGTGACAGGAGGAGAGAGTGGGAGTGGCAGCGCAGTAGTTTGAAGTAAGGCCTCCGTTTTGTATTTTTGTGTTGGCAAAAAAAAAAGAAAAGAAAAAAGAAACGTATACATTTGTAACTTAATTACATCTAGCTTGAAAAAAAAAAATGTATGTGTGCAAAAGTGTAAATCTTACAAATATTGTGAGAGTTTATTTTTCGTAGGTCACTGAGAAAAAAAAAAAAGAGAAGGATTGTGCTCGAGGTGGTTCACGTGATTTTGCCCCACCCTCTCTCCCGTCGGCTGAACTCTCCATCCAGTCGTCCGCCCTTCCAGCTGCTCTCCGGTCGGTGCGACAGGCCGGTCGGCTGACCCCGAGGCTCGCCGTTGATCAGGACGCTGGCTTCACGTTGAGTGGACGCTCCGCTTCAGTTTTTCTATCTCCATCTGCGAAAGACACAACGACACACACATACACGCTCAGTACGGAGAGTTTGATAAAGTAGACCGACTCTGGTGGATTGATGGGAAATTCCATCTGCCAGAGAGGGTTTTCAGTCCGTGATCCAGCTAACATTGCTCCCCTGCCGTGAGGCACAATGGTGGAGGTGTCCCGCTATGGGACGGATTTCATTACTGGCCGGGGATTAGGAGGACCGAAATGACAATGAAGCCACGTGCTGGAGGACAACCCCTGAGCAGCACGTCTTTGAAAAGTGTTCAATAAGCACTATGACACGATGCCAGATTAAACCACACCCACATGTCCTAAGGAAGCAGACAAGTTGGAAGTTTTCATTGTTGGATGTTTCCCCCCCCATACTTTGAATTTGGTTGTTGCTCATTAAGTCGTGACCATCTCATGACGGCTCCCATAAAGTGAAGCCGAAACATCTCCACTGCCCCCCGGTGGCTGGCTGCAGTAAAGATAATTAACCCCGCCCCATCTATGTTAGCAGATGGGTTGTGGGCAAAACAAAATAATTATAAAAACAAAGTACGGTTCAAATAAATTGTATAACAAAGATGATTTATGTCATTTTTAGGTAGCTCTTATCGAACTCATGTATGTTCAAGTGATCAGTTTGTAACTACTTATTTGATGCTATAAAAAGGGGGTGTGGCATCCTGATGGACAGCTCTCTGGTTGAAGTAGTAGCGGAGCTAAAAGGTCTGGAATGTACAAGAGGAGACTTTAACCTAACATAATTGTCTGTTCCAACCATAGACCATCTATAATGACCTTTACAAAAATTCTATGGTTCATTCAGTCACTGACTGCGGTCACGCTAGTTAGCTTAGCAACATATCCACTGATGGCCAACGCTGTCGGATGTCGTGTGATCATAACAGACACACCCATGACGAATTTTGAAACAGTAATGTGTGTGTGCGTGTGCGTGCGTGTGCGTGTGCGTGCGTGCCCGGGGCTCTCTGCAGGGGAGAACCCTCCTCCTGTGATGTGATTGGTATTGGTGCCATGCTGGGAAGGTCCCGGGTTCATGTCCTCCGCTGTTTTTTCTTTCTGCCAGAAACATCTAATTTTCCGACCTGTGATGCCGGATCACTCCGGAGCACAGGGAGGCAGAGTGTGTTCACTCTCCAGGGACTCTAAGGTGAGCGTGACGGAAGTCCTGTGACGGTAGTAACTGACCTGGCTTATGTAAAAAATATATATACATGTATAAATATAAAAAACGTCAGGGGGTTCAGCTCGTTTTCTTTTGATAAAATGTAAGAGAAGCTGTGATGAAACACTGTAAAAATCTAAGGTGTAAAATTATTACTGAAAATGACATTGTTTTACTACAATATGTCTTCAGGGTTTTGGGTAATTGGTAGTATTTTAAAATGAACTAATTTGAACTACTGGTAGTCAAAAACTGTTTTTTCTGATTAAGATTTTAATCAATTTAATCATTGACTATGTAGAAGAAAAATTACTGACAAAACAGTGACCTCGATGTCCGCTTAGTAGCTGATCTGCAGCTTTCCAAGATATCACATGAACCTCATCAGCAGAAGTATGCAGTCAGTGGTCGAGATATCCTGACTTTTGGTCTCTAAGTTGGTTTTATTATGTCCAACATGTGCTGCAACGAACCAGCAAACACTGCTCACAAGCAAAACTGGATGAAAACAATGCTGGATTTAAAATACTTAAAAAAAAGTTTAATAAGTAACACTGAATTTGAATAGAATTTTTGTTTTGTTTTTTACAAAAAAAACTCCACAGGTCACCTTTAATTGGTGAGACTTACTTAGTCAAAAATCGAGATATTTTCATGACTACTCGGCAGGCGATAGGGTTGAAATCTCAACTTGATATTAATGTTTTGTCAAGTTTTTCTGGTTGTTTGCTTTGCATCTGATAAGAGGCAGAAGTGGCAGAAATGGACAAGAAACATAGTTAGGGATGGTGCCAGTGCTGAACCAGGGACACTGCAAAGCCACCGAGATGCTCCCAAAGGGACCACTTTACCCTGGGCCGGTTATCCACATATGGGCTGGAGGAGCAGAATGTGAACATTTCTTTTTTTAATGTTGAGCTAATGTCTTTGGCCACCTGTCAATCACTCTCATCAGAGAGTAACTTTAGCCTGCAACTTTTGCAATTCACTGCTTGCACATGTCTTGCATTGTGCTACATGGTGTGCATTCCTGTCATTGTCTTTATTCTGGTTGTCATCAATATTTGGCTAAACTAATGAAGATAATGAATGTCGACAGCCCAGCGTGTGTTGCTATGGCGATCGATGTTACCTGCAGGGCCACGCGCTTCAGCCTCTCCTCATCCAGCTCTCCCCGTAGCTCCGCTATCTCTTTCCTGGAAATAAACACGCACACACACACAAACACAAACACGAGTCATTAGTATGTGTACTGCAGCATATATAAAAAAGCATAAACTCATGATGACTGACGTGTTCCTTGGAGAGTTGAAAAAGAAATCCTAACACTAATGTTTTTATTTGAAATTAAAATAATCTTTAAATGCCATCACATTGATCTTCAGTTCCAATAACAAAGCTAAATGCCATTTACAATAATGCAATTCTAAGTACCATCATGAAGCGCTCTCAAATCAATTGATGGTAAATGCTCAGTGACCCACATTTCATGTGTTTCTATGGAGCCAAATAGCAGATTCCTTCAAGAGCAACAAAACCTTTGCTCTGTTGGGTATTTAGTAGATTAGTTGGTAGTCAGGTCCAAATCTTGACATTCAAGCGCAAAGTATTTGAATACCACATATTGTGGACCGTTAACTGGTAGATCATAGTGACGGCAGCTGTTGAAAACGCCAACTGAACATGTAGGTGTCCTCCTAAAAGCCTCCAATTAATTTCAAATGCATACTCTTCTGTGTTTATCATCTAAGCCAACCATTTACGCAAGTTATGACGAGCAACCACAGACGCATTCAGGCTGAAAGTCACCAGTTAAACTGAAACCCGTTGCTCTGAAATGTTGCGATCCTGTCGGAATTCTGAGGAACTTGAGTCCTGTATTAAAATATTTACTCTGATGCAACAACCAGACATTGTGATGCTAGTAAAGCTTGCCAATTGTTCTAGGTGGCTCGGGCAAAACGGCACATTCGTCGCCCGCACGTGCACGCATATTTTTGTTGGCGACGGCTGTTAAAGTCTACTGGCTGGTGGATGCAGCTTTTTGTAACCAGGGTTAATGCATAAAAAAAATCTGAGAGCAGATGCAGCAGTGCGAGAAGTGCTGGAGCTGGAGCGCGGGAAATCTGTGCAGGCAACAGTATATCTGAGTGTAAGCATGCAGTTTTGTCAGAAGCAGGGAAAATCCAAGCACAATCAAGGGGCTATTTGAGTGCAGGAACAGGGTTTTCAGGGAAAGCACTACTACATTTGATTGTGAAATCAATGAGTCCTTAACATTGAAAGACCACACTCTTGAATAAAGACAGAAACAAAGCTCCATAAACCCCGTTCCCATCTACACTGAGTCGCATTACATTTGCTGGGCCTTGAGCAGCTCCACGGACATCAGCAGCTCCTTCATCTGGCTCCTCAGCTCGTCCAGCTGGGAGCTCGGCTCTTCAGGTTCCAGCCGGGCCCTGCTGCCCTCTGAGCTTGGGGCTGCCGCAGGGCTCGGCTTGGCCTCGGTGCTGGTGAAGGCGGGCCTCAGGGGTGCCGGTGACTGGGATAAGTTGTTTGTGGAAGGCTGTGAAGGGCAGAAATAAGGAGGAAAAATACAAGACAGTCAGACAGACGGGGATTTGACAAAATTCTTCTTATTTGGTTCATAGATCACGGTTCTATTCAGACTCATTAAATTGTTCAGTGATCCTTTGTGCAGGTCTTGTTACCCGGCAACTATTGTTGATTTGCAATGACCCCTTTCTTCTGAGGGAACAATGTCAAGAATAAACAGCATGTGGGTGAACTAGGATTTATCAGAGCCTTTCACGTTGTTTCCACATCTCTGCCTTCATTTTTGGCATCACTGAACTCTCATACTAGTCACTACCTTTGAAAGAAAACTAGAAAGAAATGGATATTGTTGTGCTACATTGCATAAACCATGCATTACAAACATGTTTTCTGATCACACACTGCACCAAACAGACTCTGTCACTGCTTTTAATCACGTCTACAGACAAAAATAACTATCAAAAATAACAATGTATGCACAATCGCACAAATCTCTTGGTGAACTCAAAAAGGCACTCTGTGGAGTTTTTGACCACTAGCAGTGCTATGAAGCAATCTTTTTAAGGGTTGGTCCCACAAGACAACACAGTCTCTCGGTATTCCAATGTGCCAAAAAGGCAAGGAAGAAAAGGACTGCTAGCACGCAAACATGGATGATTAAAACATTAAAGGAATACTTAAATCCCAAAATGAATATCTGTAAATCAAGTACTTGCCTTGTGTTCCCCTGAACTCTTTAAGACAACTTTGTTTTACTCGCTTGCCTCCACGGTTAACGTTTAATTGAAAAACATGAAGGCATGCGAGAAAAACAAAGTTTTCTTCAAGAATTCAAGGTAACACAGGGTGAATAATTAATACATACAAAAAGTCGTTCTTGGGTTCAAGTATTCAAATCAAATTCTTCCACAAAAATCTGCTCTGAAGAGGGAAATGCATTCAGCACTTCAATCCAGAGTACCTTTAATAATTATATTGATTGATCAAGGACCCCGCTCTCACTACATGCTTTCTGGTTTCACTGTGAGAATATAAAGTTATGGTGGGCACGCAAAATTAAATGAATGATTCATTAACTACAAACAGTGTCATTTTCTTATTATGTAATAGTCCATTCAATTCATGACATTATTTGGTCTGGTTAAGTTTCTCCTTATGCCAGATAATCACACCAAATGGGAGTATGTGCTTTTGACCACGAATTCCAAACTTATTGCTTTATATAATACCCTTTTTCTAAGTTTGAAACACTCATGTAACATAAGGCTCTGTTCCTATTAAAATAGTTGCCAACTGAGCAGTCTACCATAATCTTATCAACCATGTAAAAAAAAAAAAAAAAAAGTGTTACGAAGAGGTTTAGATTGTTAAAACAATCCAGCAAACATATTAACTGAAGTCCAGCAAATCAAATGTCAGAGATAATATACTCAAAATATGATAAAATAAGTGGAAAATAGGGACATAAAATCCATAAAACAATGTTCAAATTACAAAAGACATCCTACGCTCCACCTGACATATTAGAATGAGAGTAGGTAAAGGAAACAACTTGAGAATTGCCAGACCATGCTTTGATGGCAGTACAACTTTGTGAACATGTGTGTAACTGACTGGAGAGCAGTAAGATTTAGATTTGCTGCTAACATATGAATGTTCACACCAGTCATTTCATGCTGTAGTGCTTTGTTGCTATTTTTCAGATTATATCTAAGTAGAGTCATGATGATTATATTTCATGTTTACGAGGCTTGAAGTTGAAGTTGCACTTGAGAGCAGTTTATATGTTGCCTGTATCAGTGTTGTGTTAGTCATACTGTAAAGAATGATTTATTGCTTTTGTATAGTGAATAACAATCTTTGTTTTTTTACAATCACAAATGATGACATTGACCCGTAACCCTTTTCACTTACATGTGACTGTAACTTTAAGACACCCAAAAGTATCCTTGGACTAATACGCAGTTCACCTTTAAAGGAAGCACCTGCATTTGTGCATTTCGGTATTTATCCTTTAATTTGTCTGTATCTACAGTATTTCATTGTAAACTGGCTGGAGGTCCCACTGTGAACCAGAGGGTAAGGAGAACGGCACGCACACACACACACACACACACACACACACACACACACACACACGCACACACACACACACACACACACACACACACACACACACACACACACACACACACACACACACACACAGGTTGTGTAAATTTCCCAGCAAGTCTGAGCTGTTTGGCTTTACTCTGTATCTTGTGTTTTGTTTTAGTTTTTATACAATAAATGACCTGCAACCTGCAACCTGCCCCCCGCCGAGTCTAATTGGTCTCGGCCTGGCCATGACCAATCCAGACTAGATAGCATCTGATGCAATTAATGAAACGCTAACTGAACAGCAGGCGGTGGCCCTCCCCACGCTCACTTCCGTCACAACTGGCAAGGACCATCTCGCTGTCGGAAAGGTGCCAATTATCCGGCCTGTCTTTCCCCATTGTTGACAGATTGTCTCTGGAGGGTGCTCAAAAAAAATCCCATGTACATGACGCAGTGCTCTGGGTATGCAACTAACTAATACTTTAATAATAGATTATTGTGACAGCAGTGCCTTGATTAATCAATTAATCGTCTAGTCTATAAAATGTATAAAAAAGACAAAGAAAACCTGTGATAACAATATTTGAGAAGACCTGCTTTTCTCCTCTTTCACTACACAGTTATTCATGTTTCCACTTCAATTCGTCACCCTTCTTTGTTTACAGTATTTCATTAGAACTGTCCTGGTGGGAGATCCCGTTGTGTACCATTCCACTTATTTTCTTACTCTAGTATGGCTTATGTCGTTTTTTTTTTTTTTTTATTGCTTTCTCTGGTATTCCTTTTTTTCTGGCAACTGCTGATTTGTTAGGTCTGTATTTATAAACCCTGGGGGGAAAAAAGGACAAAGCGCTTACAAGCCACTTAGTGTCTTTGTTACGGTGACTTAAAGGGACAGTGTGTAGGATGTGGCTACACCTAGTGGTGCGGTTGCAGATTGCAACCAACTGAATGCCCCTCCGCTTGCTCCTCCCTTTTACAAGACGGGTGCAGAGGACATCCGTACCATAATAACACTACTTTGGAAGAAAATAAAGTTAGATGGCAGTTGGCAGTACCACAGTCCTGCAGCTCTGCGGCTCATGGCTCATGTAACTGCCGTTTCACAAGCGTTTCGGGAGACTAAGGTGGCCTCAAGGTGACGTAAATGGCTCTTTCTAGAGCCAGTGTTAGTTTGTCCGTTCTGGGCTACTGTAAAAAATGGCGGTGAGACATGGAGGACTACATGCAAAAGACCTGCTTTCTATGTAGACATCAAGAGCAATTTCTTAGCTAATGAAAACACGATTGATAGTTTCAGATGATTATGCACTAATGAAAACATAGTTATGAATATTATATTCCATTTCTCCTAATAGAGCCCCCAAAAGCCTACACACTGGCCCTTTCAGTCTGCTAACAATAGCCAACGTTAGCCACAAAGGTCATTCCAGACCAAGTGTTTTTTATTAGGGCGGCTGTGGCGTACTGGAGAGCAAGGTAGTTCTCCAATCAGAGGATCGGTGGTTCGATACCCGGCTTCGGCAGTCGATGTGTCCTTGGGCAAGACACTTAACCCCAAGTTGCTCCTGAAGGCCATCGGTGTGGACTGGATGATGAATGTTAGTTAGAGTCTGATGGTGGCACCTTGATGGTAGCCTGTCATCAGTGTGTGAATGGGTGAATGATATGTAATATACTACTGACTGTAAGTCGCTTTGGATAAAAGCGTCTGCTAAATGACTGTAATGTAATGTAATGTATTAATAATTAATTCAAGATTGCAATATTTCTTCTGTCACAAGTTACATAGACTCACTTTGACTCCAAACAATTGAACCAAAACTGAGAAAATTAGGTGTTTCAGTTAGTTAAAAATACATCACTTAATTTCAGTGAAGAGGAGAGGAAACCACAAGGTAAGGTGTGGCTCACATACAATTATTATTATGATTATTATGAATATTAAATTCCATTTCTGCTTAAAGATCCACCGGAATACTACACACTGGCCCTAAATGTTCAATGTATATGGTACCATTTGCAGTGTTTGTCATCTGGTGAATGATGGCGCTCTAAGTTACCTTTCTGGTTTCTGTCAGCTTTGGTTTGGCAGCAGCATCTTCCTCATCGATCTTGAAGGATTTCTCCACGCTCAGCTCCTTGGTGGGCTGCAAGAGAAGTGTTTGATTGACATTAAAATTACATTTGATTTTCACGGTACAGCTTCCTGAGAGGCTGACGCTGACTGATGGGAACGTTATAACACCTATCCCCTGTTCACCTCACACAGTCGCTTGGACAAAGTGCAGCTGAGTGATGCCTTGAGTCAAGTGTGACTACTCTGAAAGATGAAGACACAGTGGGACGCCTTTTGTGAGGCGGGAGCGTGTGTGTGTGTGTGTGTGTGTGTGTGTGTGTGTGTGTGTGTGTGTGTGTGTGTGTGTGTGTGTGTGTGTGTGTGTGTGTGTGTGTGTGTGTTGGAATGAGAGTGAGCGTGACAGATGGTGAGTGAGTGAAAGGGTGTGATGGGAAACAGAGCTGAGGGACCTCAGTGTCAAAAGGAACATCCATGGAGTGGTACATCTTTTTCAGAAGAGAAATAAAAACCCAGATCTGATATGTAATAAGGTATTTTTTGGTCCGATAAGCCAAACAGTTTATAAAGATTGAGACCATAAACTCAAGTGAGGAGTAGAGTCATTTTCTCATAGATTTCTATACAACGAGAGCAGTCGCCCCCTGATGGACATTAGAGAGAATGCAGGTTTATGACACTTCAGCTTTGGCTTCTTTTTTCTAAATCGGAGGTTGCCGCCTGGGTTTTACAGAGTAATCTTTCTTCCCCTCAGCAACATATAAAAAATTGACACCAGACAACAGGCAAAAGTGTAATTGTAGCTGTTAGATAATTGCTGTTGATAAGCTACAGCTGATCAATTTGATGCCAGTTATGTTTTCTCATTTCAACAATAATAAATGTAAAATACCTAGATAAAGAGGTTTGTCAGAAAATTTGTCAGTGTCTGAGCTTAAAGCTACTGTGCGGAACTTTCATCTTTGAGTTAATTTTGTCCGTCCCTGTGGACAAAAGCAGTTGCTCTCCTCCTCCCAACTGAGCTCTCGACTGCAAGTCAAAGTCAGCAGTGAAGCCAGATCTGGGTCTGTCCACGGTGGACTGGTCTCTGCTGGAGTCTGAGCTGAAGGAGTTTGGTGAACCTGTATGATTTCATTGCGAGACAATTCTGACCCGATGGCACCGATGACAAACATTAAGAATGACTATATAGAAAGACACAATCTTCTCTCTGATGGTCTTGTTTACGGATGTAGGCCAGAAAGAGGATCAGGATTAAACTGAGACTGTTTCATAATCGGTTAAAAGTTCCTCGTATTAACTTTAATGCATCGGAGTATTTAGCCTGCTGGAGTCTAACCTAAAATGTATCCGTTGTCTGAAACCAACCATATTTGCTACACAGCACTTTATGTGGAAAACAGTGAAAATGAATCTTCAGTCAAATGCTAAGTAGAAAGGGATGGTAACAATTTCCCATATTAAGCTTATTCTAACCATCCCATAACACTCCTGCCAGACCCTCATGATCTGGTTGTGAGTATGCCGAGGTGCTTGTGTGCGCTCACCGAATGTCCTCCGCCGAACTGGGCGGGCAGCCTCCTGCCAGGCATCTTTGGTCTATTAGCAGTGGGGTGAGACAGCTTCTCCGAGGTAGACGACAACTCGTCAAAACTCATCAGATCTGTCGGAAATAGATGGGGGGAAGGCAGAGACGGAGAAGGAAAGCCGATGAGTAAGGGGAACATCAACAGGGTGAACTCACAATCTTCAATTTAAATACAACCTCGATAACAGCTTAGAAGCAAACTGAGCAGCAGAAAAATAAGCCTAAAGCCCTTTAAACCATTAAGTCTGTCAATGAGTGATAGAGTTGCAGAATGATGAGGTTACACCATTGGTCTGTAAAGCTTCCCCAATTGGCTGTTGCTGTTTCCAAATGAATGGGCACAACTTAGGCTAGTTCTTGTCTGTTTCACAAAGTATGATTAATGATACAATGACATTTTACATGGGTCATCCAGATCAACACATTTTTGTAGATTGAAAAATGTTTTACAAGATTACATTTGAACACATCATGATAACGTATGAATTTACCTTCGCCCAATAATCATTTATTACAGTTTGGAGCTTGAACGCACCGTAATGTAACTAAACGCAACCTCCACACGCTAGCTCCGTCACTGAGTGATTACTCTGAGCAGCAGGTTGGGAATTCATTTCAATATGAAAGACCTACATATCTGATTCAGTCTAAGTTAGTTGTTTCGAATGTTGCTGTGCTGTTAGCTTCGTTATTTAGCCCAACCAGGACTGTGCGGTCCACTGGCTGCTAAGCGCTAACGTAACGGATTTGTTGCTCACTCTAAAGTGTTATCAGGTATCTGTGATTAAAATGCATTAAAGGATATCTCCTAATCCCATCATTTAACTGAATATCTGCCCCTAATAAACATCACATTTATTTTTCACAAGTATTCCACTTGCCCAAACACAGATTCTTGTGTATAGTATAGTGCAGATATTCCTTCACTGATAATCAAGTGGGTGACTGTCATGCCATCTCAATGTCATGCATACAGTTTTTTATTTTGAGTTTGTGGTTCTCTTAACCTGTTGGCTGAAGAGGCAGAATTATTTATTTACTTGCATCGGTGTCACTTGCGCTGCTAAGTAATTAGGGAAGTTCTTCAGCAATGAAGTAGAAGAGTTTGATCATTGGTGTATCAGTTGGAAAACACACCACTGCAGGTATTGTCCTTTAGTATGCTTTGGTACGTAGGTTGTTGTTGCACCAATTCTTTGGACGTATTTTCTCTCAGAGACCATGTTAATAGTTCGATAGCATCAAGTATTTTCTCTCTTGAACAGCAAAATTAGCACAATGCTAAAGGGTAAATGCTAGAGGGCATTTTATCTATGTTGTATCATCGTTTTGGAGCAATGGTATTTTCTGTCTGAACACAGTCTCAAACAGACATCGAGTGACTGCTAAGCAACTGTAAATTATCATGAAGCCGTTTTGCCTCAGTGCGATCAAAATGCAATGCAACAATACGTTAAATCTGCATGCTAATTATCGGCGTGACGAGTATTCACATGGGTCCGGTGCCAATTGTACGTGTTACAATGTTCCATTTTCGTCAAATGTAACAAACGGTTTGAGATACCTTTGTAGATAGCCAGGCTAGCCTGTAAGATCACTCCCTTCAACCCTCTAGAGGGATTTTAATATGAAGGTCATTGTTATGCGTGAGTTTTATTGACAGCAATTGAAAAACGGACAAAAAATAAAAGGTTAAAGCAAGTGGTATTAATATATGTTTGAAAAAAAGTATTTCTGTTAACGAGCTAAATTCAGCTTCCTATTGAGTTTGCATAAACAGGAAGTGAAAATGTGTGCAGATCAGAAAACAAGTCAATATCTTATCAATTAATAAAACTGACACTAACTATAAACAAGGGCATGTAGGAAAAATTGGCCACTGTTAGAGGATTCACGGTAGAAATTTAAACACAACCGTCCTGTAACATGACAAACTCAAACAGAGGACAGAATGAGTCAATACCACTTTTTGTTTATCACACAACACTGGCGAACTTTAGTGGCCGTTGTGTAACAGCACTTTGCAGCTTCACGGTGGCGAACCGCTGCAGTCGGAAGAGCAAGGCATGTGACTGCAGGCGAGATTGGATTTTCGTGTTCCACGGTAATGTGTGTCAGACTGCCTTCTGGTGAGCGGCGTGGCGTTTTAACGGCTCCTCGTCGCCTCTGCAGGGAACCTGTCGCAATCTGAGAACTCTCCCGTGGGAAAAGAAACAACATTTAGCTTGGCTCTATTAAATCCGTTACAAATGTATTTTCTTCCGGCCCCCCTTTCTCTCCCCGCCGTGCCTCTGTTTATCATTTGACGCCTCTCCTCCAGCCATAAAACTATTCATCTTTTCAATTACGTCTCCCAGTTCAGTTTCCTCGCCACCTCTGGTATTTTTTATTTTTTTTTATTTTTTTTATAACACAGAGCTCAGCCTGCGATGTTTTATTGAAGGCACATTTGCATATTGATGCACAGCTCAAAATGTGCTAACCCAGACTGCTGCGATCTGCTGATTGACAATGTTTTTTGAGCATCGACGTGAGGGAACTCTTGGTGGGAAAAGTTCATGAGGAATTAGTCTCTTAGATAAGATAAGATAAAATAAGATAATCCTTTATTAGTCCCGCAGCGGGGAAATTTACTTTACTTTTAACTGTTATTATAGAGGTATTCTTCTACAGAGCATCTAAACCCAAACTGCAGCTCTAAAATCATTTCACTCCATTTAACAGGTGGACTATGATTAACTTAAATCTCATCAAAGATTTTAATACTTTGTGGCAAATAAGCGACTATTAAATTACATAATAAATCACTTTAGTATATAAGTTGATCTTTGTATCCATTAAATTAAAAGGAAAAAAAATTTAAGCTAGATGAGAATGCCTGTATAATAGAGGTGGTATAACATTTCTTATGTAAAAACAGATGTTATGTCTGTATGTGTTGATGAGGAAGGGAGGGTTGTTAATGACGTCATGTCTCCAACAGTGGAGGACTCCCTCATGATTGCCCTCAAGGTGTGCTCTGTAAACTGTACCCGCTGTTTGACTTCCACCCTTGCTGTTGATCTCTGGTGACTCTGAATCGTAGAGAATAAGGCTGTGTTTATGCCTGCGCTTGGCGCCGTAGCGCGAGCCTCCGCAGGCAGCACGCTAGCTCCTGCTTTATTCTCAAAGACACCAGAGGGCGTAGAAATGAAGTGGAAAAGAAAAAAGATTAAAAAAGACAAGGAGTGTAACTCATAGATATGCCCGTAGACTGTAGGCTTAACCGGCAAAAAGCCATAAAGTAACCTCCACATTGACCAGGAGTAATTGTAATTATCTGTAAAACTTATATCTCATATTCAAGGACTACCTCATTGCCTTTACACAAGCCCTGTAAAGAAAAATGTCAAGTATTTAAAGCATTATTACGAAACAAAGGTTGAATATGCTGTAAACTATTTGAAATATAAAATATTTACTCAAATTAAGATTTAAAGACCTCCTGTCTAAAGCATTTAAAAGCAAATTGCCCTTTTTTGTATAATCCCTAAACATGTTAAAAGTGAACTATTTGTGAAAGTCACGCGTATAAACTAAGCTTAAGAGTCAGATCTTACCCAAATTTAAAGACTACTTATGTTGCCTAAAGCGGCCATCCTCAACCAGCATGTTGGCCCTACGGCGATAGTGGTAAGATTAGATCAACATTTTACATCATTTGGTAATTTACAAAGCTAGTTATTTTTTTAAATGGTAATGTACTTGAGAATTCAGATAAATAAATAAAAATAGGTCAAATTAAAATGCAGGATTTAAATACAGGTACCAGGTTAATTCAACATGGAGAATGTGGTATTTGTTACAAATGTTTGTACATAGATGTTCAAACTTGTAGGGACTTAGGACCCAGGGGAGCACAGGTGACCCATGGCAACCCGGAGGGGGTTCAGGTCTTTCGGCTTCAGCTGGAATCAGCTGTTATTGGAGCGATTAGAGGGGCGTGTCCCGCGACGTCATCATCCCTACAGAACGACTTCTGACGGACTTGTGTTGACCAAATGTATGGACCCATAATCTAGTAGACTTCGTTTAATAACTGTTCATTTAAAGTACATGTGCTGTCTGTGTAGGAGAGATAGAGTTAGACCTGCAGTGTTGTGACTAAGCTTGAAAAATAAAACTTCTAAAAACTTCCACGAAATGTGTCTGTTTGAGTTTATGGAGGAAGATTTTAGAGGAAGTTCTAAAGTATCAAGCACGACAAGTATGAAGAGTAGTTTAATGTATTATCTGTAACCAAGCAACCAATGTACTTCCTGTCTACACCGGCACGCGCATGCCCAGTGTACGTGAATAGTCACGTGATATTCGTTTTCAGGGGAGCAAGTCTGGACGCACATCATTTCGAAAACGATGCTGAAGCAATGTGTGGACGGAGATCTTAAAACCCCGTTTTCATTTGAAAACGAGTGAAAACGGGTTAATGTGCACGTGGCCTAAGTCACACACGTTAATGAATATTTGTTGTTGATGTTGGTTATGTAAGTTAATTTAAGGCCTAGAATCCTAAAAGTCTGTGAGCTGTCACACACAAAGGGGTGCTTGTTGTCTCAGCAAACATCATTTGGGGAACTAATGTAATAACCGCTTGTGGACCAAAAAAATAAAAAAACACAGCTTGAAAACCATTCCAGTGGTCAAAGCGTGAAGAAGACTCACTTGGTCTCACTCGTGGAAGTGTTCAGTGTGTGAATGTTTTGCAGTTCTAATAATCATGTTCCGACATGTCATAAAGCAAAAACGATCACCTCCATTATATAGGACTTTGACGTAGTCTATAAGCAAATGTACAAACCCGTATCTGAGGACTTTTCCCCCCAGTCCCCGGACAGAGTTTTGGGTCTGGTGGACAATAACGGCTCCAAGGCGGACATTGGTCGCATAGAAGGCACCTCTCCATTGTGCCTGCAGAACAGAGGGAAAAACTTTTTTCAACATGAAATTGCTGGACTCCTGACAGTACCTTCATGTACAAGTGGCTGCTCAAATAAACACACAACAGACAGGAGTAATATTGATGCACATGAGCAGATTTGGGACTGACAAATGAACAGACGCGCGGCCATAACAGACTCACTTAAGGTTCGGCGAGGGAGCGAGAGGCTTGTCTGGCCTCTTGGGGAGGAAGCCTCCCGGCCTGCCTTTCCCGGGAGGCGGGACCGGCTTCTTGGGCGGGACCACCGGCGCCGCGGGCTTGGACGGCCTGTCGACTGAAAAAGATAAAAGAAGATGTGAGATGGGAGTTGGAAAAGGGAAAGAAAAGGGGAACACATTGCTGCAACTGTGAATGATAAAAGAGAAACAAAGAGGCGGGAAGTAGAAATCGTACACAGTGCAAAATATAATTCTGAAAGATTGAAAATGACTTAATTTCACCATCATGATATCCTCTTGACAGTGACGCACAGTAAACCGAGGCAAATCAGGACAAATGATGTTCGACAAGGTTTTCTGCTGATAAAGTTTGTCCTCAGCTGAACGTCTGGTCATCAGGTGACTATGTCTACTTCTTATAAACAGTTTTATGTACAGTCATTTAGTTGAGTCCAGTGGTTACCAGCCAAGGGGTCTGGACCCTCCAAAGGGTCACACAATAAATCGGAGGGGTCATCAAATACATAATGGGAAAAAAACTTTTTAAGAAAAAGGTTTTTTAAGTGAGGTGACTAGTGCAGTGGAAGTTCGGAAAGTGGGCCTCTTCTCAACTCCGGGAGGAAAGTGAAGAGGAGTTTGGTTTTAACGTAACTTTATCCAGCCGCAAAAGTGAACTGAAATCAATGAGCCGTGGCCCGCTGCGGACGGCACGCCGGACGGCATGCTGGACTCTGACACCCCCCCAGTTGAGAGCATGTAGTGAGGGTGGAGCTCGTCACTGCCAGGCAGAAAACCTCCTGTTCTGCCGAGCGAGGCCGATACAATTGTCTTAAAACTTGCATTCTCTCTACTGTCCAACAGGGAGCAACTCCTCTGGATGGAAAAATAAGTCTGATTGTGTAGAAGTCTATGAGAAAATGACTCTACTTCTCTCTTGATTTATTCCCTCAGTAAACATTGTAAACATGAGTTTATGGTCTCAAATTCTAGTTTCAAGTCTTCTACAATACTGTGATTGACGGGCGTCTGCCACTACCAGAGCTGTGTACGGCGACTCTACGTCAGTCCTCCGCATTCCAAATATAGAAACTTCTGTTCATCGTATGCAAAAATGCCAAGATGGCGGAAGGCTTCATAGCACCAGTCCACAAACCAATGGGTGAAGTCACAATGACTACGTCCACTTCTCACATACAGTCTATGGTCACTGCGTGTGCTCGCACTCGTTACGGCCAGCGCTTTTTGCGACCTATTGAAACGCCATAACATCCAACCAGTTAAAAAAAAAAAAGACAAAAAAGAAACAGAATGAATGAACGTGAATTAGTTCATTTGATTGGGCCCGTAAACATTGTCTAACATTCCAAATTATGAAGAGCTAGTTCATTTTATTGTGTGAACTGAGCTTATTTCTGTGGAGCCCCAGCAACAGCTGTCAAACACAGGGAAGTATGAAATAAATGGAACAAGAAAGAGAAATAGCCTTTGAAGAACTCTATTTTACTGCTTTTCTGCAGTCAAACAATTGTTTTATTTTTTTCTCTTTTACACAAGATAGAATAGCCCTGCAATCACTTGAGCATGTGGTTGGCTAACTGTTTTCCTTCAACTAAACAAATAAAAACACTGCAAATATTTCTCTAATTTTGAGATCTGCTCCACTGAAAACCAGACAGTTTTTCAGATTTCTGACATGACACAGGTAAACGTACAAAAATGTTTAGAATTAATGACACTTCATCAACCCCATGAGCTCCCTGTGAGTCCAGAACATCTGTTCAGCTTATATTCACGAAAAAAGGAAGTAAGCACAGTTGATGTTGATGCAGTTCAAAGTAAATGATCGTTACATCAGATTAATACATCATTTTTTATGCTCCAAATGCTCCATGATCTAATTTTCATCTGAAAGTGGGGCCTCCTGGCATGTACTTGTTTAATGCGATGGGATGAACTGAGATGAAATGAGTGATGTTAACTGACATCGCCGAGGGTGCAAGTTGAAAATGACATTAAAGAAATTGCGGGCAATAAGCTTCAATAGGTTGGCAATGAGGACTGGCGCCTTAAGGGGTAAACCGCATGTTAGGAGACCGTTAAGGAGAAGAAAAGGTTCTTTTTATCTCTGCTGTGAATGAAAGAAGCAGCTAGAAACCTCAAGGTTTCTGAAGGTTCTTCACATCTCGACTGAAGATTAGAGCTTAAAAAGGAATTGTAAAATGACATGAGATAGATTTAGTCAGTAACAACAACCTCACAGTATTTGCTTTCTGTTGTGTTAATAAATTATGTTTGTATGAGTTTCAAAATCATCATTGCATTAATGTTTCTCCTGGAATACATATAAAAAAATGTTTATTTGTTGTGCCATTACTGTCTAAAATCTCCATTTATTATATGCACCACTATTTCATAACTATAAATCTACTATTATTAATCAGTTTTGGTTGTGTCAGGTTGCACAACCAACTCTGCTCCCAGCAGACCACATGACACGTGCAATAAAATACAAAACACACTGTGCAATTTATAGCTGTAATAGTTTTTCTGTCTGTACATATAATATTTCAGTTTTTTATTGCTTATTTATAATACTTGTTTTTTTATTTTATCTTGTTTTTATTTTACTATGTCTCTTGATTTGCACTATACTCTATGCTGCTGTAATCCTGTAAATTTCCACGCTGCGGGACTAATAAAGGATTATTTTATCTTATTTTAACTCCCAGACCGGAAAACGCTGTAGTAGCGACCTGTCAATCAGAGTAAGCCCGTCCTAAAGCATACCCTGGTTTATAGTGTATTTGACTCTAAATGGACCATCATTTACTAAAGGAACATCATGCTGTATTGAAGACTTGAAACTAGAGATTAAGACCATAAACTCATGTTTACTGAGTAATTTTCTCATAGACCTCAACACAATCCAACTTCTCTTTGCAAACCAGAGGAGTTGCCCCCTGCTGTTAGATAGAATGCAAATTTTAAGGCTTCACTGATATAAAATAGTCAAACCAGCTCAAACTACCAAATTGATGTAATGGTATTAACAATCAGAAGTCAAAAGGGACATGTTTCTAACAAACCACTACTTTTACTTTCGATGCTTCTTCCACCACAGGGTAAGAAGTCATACAGGGAAGAAGGCCCAGTTAAATCGAAAGGAAGCAGAATGGCTCCTGGTCAAGTGGTAGCTAGTCGTGACACGGACCACAGCAGCTGAGGAATGGTGTGTTCCAAATATAAAAAAAATGAGGTAATAGCTTCTAATGTGTGGTGCAAAGGTGTGAAAGACGTTGAGGAAGCGAGAGGATAGAACAGTTGAGGAGGGTAAAGACGTAAATTTGGACGGTCCTACCTCTGTCCTCGGGCCTGACGGGATGAGGCTTTTTGTCTGCGCTGGGAACCTCCGGCCTGAGAGCTGGAAAACGGAACATGGTCCACAGTCAGTCTGAACCTGACTGATTCAAGACTCACCAGACAATGAGGAGGAACACACGAACACACAAAAACACTTTCACAAGTTCAATCTTACAAAGAAAACTCTCTCTCTCTCTCTCTCTCTCTCTCTCTCTCTCTCTCTCTCTCTCTCTCTCTCTCTCTCTCTCTCTCTCTCTCTCTCTCTCTCTCTCTCTCTCTCTCTCTCTCTCTCTCTCTCTCTCTCTCTCTCTCTCTCTCTCTCTCTCTCTCTCTCTCTCTCTCTCTCTCTTACATACACATTTATTCCATATGTATCTCTATCTGGCCCACACTGTACTGTGCATGTATACCTGCATGCACCTGTGTGTGGTTTACACACATTCATTGTTGTCTCAGAGAGAGACACACCGAACTGAAACACAATGCAGTGGCGTAAAGGTTGTGAATGCAAATGCTCGGCAAAAAACTTCCTGTGCAGACAGGAAAACAATGATGCAAGAGTGCATTTTGCAAACCTGCAGATCTTGGTGACGATATGAAGCACTTGCTGCTATATGGTGATACACTTCAGGCAAAAACATTTTGCGATTTTGGACAATTTTGCTTCCATAACATGTCTTGTTTTAGACTAGTGGATAGAATAAAATATTTTACTACTTTTGTCTATGTGCGTCTTAGATTTCTCCTACATTCACCAAAAGTTACCATTTGATAATGCCTGATTTGCATATTTAAACTTAACATTTCAGAAAACTTGTAATACAAAAAATAATTGTCTTAATGTAAGTAATGAACTGGGGAAGTTTCATGGAGTTACTCTATTCACCTGTAGTGTCCCCCCACCACCATGAAACTATGCTGCGCTCTACTTTCATGTTTGGTGAAAGAAGAACTGCAAAACACTTTGAGTGAAACCATCACATAACATTGCGAAAATCAGGCAAATCCTGTCTCAAAGTGATGCAGAAAAACTAGTTCATGCATTTGTTACCTCTAGACTAGATTACGTAACTCCTTATTGAGGCTGCTCTAATAAGCATTTTACTTGATCCAGAATCCTGCAGCAGTTCTAACCCTAGGAAGCCAGAGCCTTTTGTTATCAGGCTCCTCTTCTGTGGAACCAGGTTCCAGTTTCAGTCGGGGGCAGACACACTCACCACTTTCAAGAGCAGGCTTAAGACCTTCCTTTTTGATAGCGCTTATAGTTAGGGCTGGTTCAGGTTCGCCTTGGACAGCCCCATGCTGCTATATCCATTATTATTATTAGGATACACTGAGCTACTATCCTCTTCTCTCCTGGCTATGTATTAATCTCCTATTTATACATTACTGATTTTGCTTCTTAAGGAGTTCTTGTGCTTCCTCGAATCAGGTTTATGAATCATATACATTGAATGTCATTGTATCTACTGTTATGCTGTGACATTCTGTACTACATGACATTATTGTCACATTCTGTCCATCCTGGAGAAGGACCTCCTCTGTCGTTCTCCCAGAGGTTTCTTCCTTTTTTCTCCCTGTTAAAGGGGTTTTTAGGGGAGTTTTTCCTGTGCCGATGTGAGGGAAGGACAGAGGATGTCGCATGTGCACAGATTGTAAAGCCCTCTGAGGCTAATTTGTGATTCTGGGCTATACAAAATAAACTGAATTTAATTGAATTGAATCACATCAATCTGGAACAGGGGTTTACTTGGACACGTTCCATGTATTGTGTTTGACATTTAACGCTTGGTCCTTTCTCTGAATTGTACTAACGTGGCAACTTTGAAAGTGCCAGGGAAAAAAAAGCCCTCATTGACCTCTGCACATGCCGTTCTCCATTCTCCTGGTAAACCGCTCGGCTGTCAGAATGTTCACAGGCACTTAAGTTATGTGATTACTGACCCTTTTCAACCCTGATCGGATTTCTGAAACATCTTTCAAAGGGAACACAATTTGCTCTATCGGGTAAAGTAAACGGGTTCCTGGCCTTTTTTTTTCCCACTTTGCTTCATGTACTGGTTATATACCGACACTGGTCTTAGGGAATTGGACATCTGGTTGCTGTAGCAACCGCCATTTAACATTTTTACACACGCAAATGGATAAGTGAACCATTAGAAGAAAAAAAGAACCAAGATCAAATACAATTTAAACTTTTTTTAAAGCATCACATCTGTGTCTCTGAAATCCAAAGCCACAAATTTTGTTTTCATATACTTTATGCTCTAATTTATTTTGTCATTCAGAAGGTGGTGTTTGTAAAAACGTGAGTTGCATTGCATGCTCTCTCACTTAAACTTACGACTAAGCATACATAAACTTATGGAAGCTCTGAAAGGCAAGTGAGAGGATCCATTTTCTAAGTCTGAAAAAAAATTTCTCTCCTGTGTTGATAACCAGATGAGCATTTTTTTTCTTTTTTGCCAAGATCATTTTTCTAAGGGATTTTTTCCATCTGTGAAATGGGTTGGACATTTCTTTGCCAGTTGAATTATATTTATTTTTGTTGTTGTAATACTAATTTCAGCGACAAGAGGCTTGGGTGAAACACTACTACAAGTTCTAAATAGGACTTAACAACGTTGTAATGGTGCATTACAGCCTCATGTGGCTGAAATGAGAATAACAACAACAAAAAAACACTGTTTTATACTTGTTCTATATTCATCAACACAGGAAGGAAAACAATTTAAATCTGACTTAGTACTTTGATTTAGCCTGGTTGTTTGATCCTGCTGTGGCTCTGCATACTCTGAAGCAGCATAAAAGGTGAATACATTCAGTATGAAGTGAGCTATTGTTGGAGAACCGGTGTTATCTGCTGCACTCATCAAGTCGCACCGTTTCCTCACACTCCCCACTGAGCTGGTGGAATTGAATGAGGCGGAGGGTGATAAGTGTTACTTACCTATGCTTTTTGATGGGGGAGGTGGCTTCTTCGGCTTCTGACAGGAAGAGAGAGTGAGAGAGAGAAAGAGGGAGAGAGGAAATATTGGCGAGTGTGACTTGACATCAGTTAAGAACCTATTATACCACTACCTTGCCATTTGAATATTCAAAGATAACAAGGTTTGTTTTTATCGTTTCGATCAATCGTAGAGAGAGATTACAACCAGTCAGACAACATGAAAACAGCAGCTTCAATGGAAAATCTACAGATTGGACAATTGTTTCTGTCGTGCTATTAAATCTCAGCGCTGACTTCCTACGCGGTCAAACGCAACACATCACTGCGCGGATTGAAGACTGGATTGGACGCTCTGGCCTGTTGCGCAATCGGTTTGATTCCTATTTGAAGGACAGAGGCCGCTGTGTTGTCCGTCTGTAATAACAAATCTGAGCGTGATGACATCTGGAGTTCCTCGAAACGCCATCCTCTTCTGCTCTACCTCTACATGCTCCCACTAGCTCACATTAGTAGACGACTAAATATCTTACCGTGATTGTGCAGACGAAACGCAGATTTACATGATAATACTACCGACCGACTACGGCCCAGTACAAGTACAGAGTGAGCGCATCCAACCGTTAAAGACCACAAACCGAGCAAGAAATCTTCATGTAGTCATCGACATATTCCAAATCTTAAATCTTAAGTGACTTTACTTATTTGAAAGTGACTTTTTGACAAATTTTTTGTACATTTATACAATGTATTTATGATAAAATAATTTTATAATACAGTAAAAGTCCTGCATTCAAAATGTTACTTAAGAAAAAGTACAAAAGTTTTGGCATCAAAATATAATTAAAGTAAAAGTATACTCTTTAATCATATAATATATTTTCATCAGGCCTATATAACTGGATTATAATCATTGATGCATTAATGTGGTCATCACTTTGATGTAGCAGCTGGTAAAGGTGTAGCTCATATTAGGTACTTTATATACTTAATAATTATATACTTCTTGATAATACATCACAGTATATAAGTCGATTTATATTTTGTATTAAAAATCTGAATATAAGTAGCCTAAATAGTAACTAATATTGTCAAATAAATATTAAAAAATATATATATTCTAGCAGTAGAAAGTAACATAAAATGGAAATACCACAATATTGTACTTGTGTACTTGAATAAATGTACTTAGCTACATTCCTCCACTGATAGAAAAAGAGCAGGTTCTTCATAGATCCAGCCTCCTATTTTTGCCCCAAAGTGCACCTATAGGTTATACACTGACTGTGGATGAGTACCTCATAAAAACCCCACTTCAAAAAGGCTCAACCTTCCCTTTAAAGGGGGGACTTTGGCTTACCTCTTCTGACTCCTGCTTGGGAGATGATCTCAGCGACCCTCTCGACGTGGGCGTCTGAAATTACGAACACAACGACAAGAGAATAAAATTAAGTAATGTGGAAATATGGTGAAAGCGCTAACGCCGTCTCTCTGTAGCTGCTTTCAAAAGCTGGTTAGAGATTCCTGGAAGAGACTTATGAGCAATTAGCTAAAAAGCATCCGGCTGATTATCCATATGCCTGTGTGATGTGGAAAACATAAGTTGTGCTTTACTGCTCATTCATTTCAATTAGATGATGGAAGGTAATGGAACGCCATGTGTCAAGAGTTGAGACAAAAAATTAGCATGGTTATGAATGGCTCCATTATACTCCCCCCCCCCCCAACTCTACATTACACGTTTTGCTTTATTTCAAATGTGTCGCTCTGTATCATTCGTATCTGCTGAGATGTCTTGGTGAAAGGACGTTTAGATGGAACGTTTACAGGCTCAAAACATATTTTACTTTGAAAATGTAAACTTTATAGAGCTTTTGAAAGGTAACTTTAGTATTTTTTTCCAACCTGTTTTCCCATGTTTTTTTTGTGGCAAACTGACTAATCAGCGCAATGAAACTGGTCCAGTATTGAAGGGAGAAGACAGTAGGTGGCATCCTCTAAACGGGCTGCAATGTAATCAGACAGAGTCAAGCCGGCGCCGTCCACTAAAGAGTGCTTCTTTTTTTTTTTAACCACTGACAAGCTCTGATTGTTGTTCAGCTCAGACTTACTTCTGACAGACCCAGCAAAAGGTAAAGGTAAAGGTTATATTTCTCGGTCCTCTCTGTAACGTTGTCAGCACTCCTCATAACAATCTGAACACGTCTTTCACAAAAATAAGCTAAATTAAATTGCCAGTAACAGCGTTCTCCCCCTATACTGGACCAATATTAAACACAGTGGAAACTTTTTTTTAAAGTGCAGCACAAGGTTAAGACGCCCCTCAAAACGTCACACTACTTAAACAATTTCAATTAAAATGACCATGAGTCCAAAACCCAAATATATTCCTAAAACAAAGAAGAACCCCAAGTCTTCATAATTGAGACGCTTCAACTTTAGGATTTGTTTAGTAGTTTAGCTTCAAGGTGTTCTCACCTCCCTCTCAGATTCAGACACCAGGACTACAAAGTTGTCTGGGAAAACTCCGTCTCTGCCCCCGATCTCCCCTCGCCACCAGCCGGGCTCTCCTGTGTCCTGTTGCAGATCCAAAACAAAAGTCACTTTCGCTCCTATATTCCTGCTGTTTCTTTAAACTGCTGCAAGATGCAGGTTCAAAAAGGAAAGAAATTAAACTTCACAAAGCACCATCCAAAGTTAAACTCACTCTAGAAAAGTAGAAAAAAGATAAACACAACTCTTGTGATCATTTTAACGAGCACTTCTCAACTGTCTCCACTAGATGGTGGTAGCTCTCTACCACAGTGTTGGTATGGCAACAGACAGGAGTCACCAGTCCCTCTTACAACGCTGAGTGAGACCTCATACCTCGACATGATGTCACAGGCAGCTGAGCTCAGCCATGTAATCTATTACTCCTGAATGACAGTGACCCTACAAGGAGGCAATCATCTGCATCAGAAAGATCCTTTTCTGACAATGATTTATTTTAGAGGTCACACAAATAAAAAAGAAATATTAAATAATCAGAGTGACAAAATAAAAAGATTCTATTTGTAGAATCCTCCAAAAATATGACAGAAGACATGAATGTGTATTCAGTACATCAGAATGTGTTTTGTTTTAGAGTAATCCTTCTTTTAATCATGCTTATATTTTCTGTTCATTTATCAAATCTCAAATGATCAATCTAACTCGTGGGTGTGCAAGCTTCGGCCCTCGGGCCAACTGCTGGCTGTTTTTTAACATGGCCCCCCTTGAAGAAAAAAAACAATATGGCTCGAGCATATTTCTAATAATAAATCACACTGTATGTGCATTTGACTTTTTTAGTTTGAACTTTAGATTTCGTTGCCATTTTAAAGGACTACTTGATTACTACACACTGAAAACTCCCAAGATGATTGGGTAGAAATTTGCTGAACATTTTAGAAACATTGTGAACATTTTTACTGTTATTTCCACAGAAACCAAGCTGTGAAGTATTCCTTTAATGTACAAAGCAGCGAACGCCTACCTTGCTCAGGATGTGGATGATATCTCCCTCCTTGATGGTCAGCTCGTCCTCATTCGTCGCCTCAAAAGCAAATGTGACCTTACAGTACTCTTTCGCTGAGGAAACAGATATGTTGGAGTCTTAAAAAAAGGATTCATATGAAAGAAGCATAATAGGAAACCCAACAGAGAGTAGAAGATGTACACAAACACACAAGGTTTAAATCAATAGTCTTTTTGAATAACTTCAAAAAAAGCTTTTAACTAATGACAGATGCTAAAAATGCTTACAGAGCTAGCACGCCCACTTTAGAAGTAAATAGGTAAACAGAAAAAAACTTTTTTCCCCACCACCACACACAAACAAGCAACCGGTTACATTATATACACTCTCCCACACGTCAAAGCGTCCTCTGCAGTGCTTTTACGGTGCTTTACCTTTGGATTTGCCGTCTCCGTCTGCTCTCTGCGAGTCTGTCATGTTGGGATGGGCGGGCTTTGCAGCGGATGGTAATGATGGGATTGGCTAAAATGAAGCAAACCATACAGATGGAAATGATTTATCGCACATGAGTGGATGTGTGGCTTCGTGTGGTAGAGTCCCCGTCTAAGAGACGGGTTCCTGTCTGAACCCAGTGAGTGGAGTAACATGACTCTGTGCTGCTGAGTGTAAATGTTTGTGTGAAAGATGTTAATTTTGGGGGGTTAAAGGGCAGATACAGGGGCAGGTCCACCTGTGTTCTTTTCCAAGGTTGTCAGATAAAAACGCCCACTCAGCTTTTTCGCAAATAGCAGTAATGTAGGTTACCAAAATGAGCTATCAATAAGGTTATGAATAATAAGAATGCTAGCACTAGCTGAGTCAACTTAAGCTGTGCTTGGTTTGGAAATAACTTTAATGGTTGGTTCTAATATCTTGAAGCGTGGTTGTATGTATATATCAGTGTTCTGCTTGGTAAAATTATCTTTTGTGTCAATGGAGTCTGGTGATTTTGAGCTCTGACAATAAGATAAAGTGGCTGTGGACTGGGGGAAACTGTATTTTAGCCATCCAAAAAGAAGGCCCACCTTAAAAATAAAAATCCATATCAGTGCATGCTGTATTTAGAATATTCTCACCGCTTTACCTTGCAGTAAGACAGCCCTTTTCGACAGGTAACTGAAGCCATTATCTATGGTCTCTTCAAAGAACCAAGACTCAACTGACAAAAGCAGTATTTTTACCTCTTGGAACACAGCAGTTGCTGGTCTACCGCTGCCTCAATCGGTCAGTCTGGTTTATGTTATTGTGCGACTTTCGAATGCGAACTAACGTGGTGTCATCCAAGTTACTCAATGCAATAGAGTAGTGAAGGGATACAGTATTTTATAGGCCACCGGGATGAAAACAAGCTCTGTGGCAAACACACCTTTTATTCAGCAAAATAATCTTCACAATTGAAGACCCCTTAATGATGTTTGAAGCTTGAATATAAACGGCAGAAGGAAAAAGCTAATGTTAGATCTATAAACCAACCACAGTGAGGCTCTAAAGTCATATAGCCACTTGTTAGCGATGGTTTTGTTTAAGACACGTAAAAGCTTCAAATTCACCAAAGGGGTATTTACTGACGTACCTCATTAGAACAAAACCTTAAAATATGTGTCTGTGTTAACAACAAACCTTATCTCCAACATCTAAACAAAAACTAATAAAAACATTCACTTTGTGACCTGGCAACCAAGAGTGCAAACGTATTCTTATTTATTACTTATTCCTGCACCACTCTATTCAATGAATACAAGGATGAATATGAACTGTATATGTAGCAGTGTCATTAGACCGAAACCTACGTCAGGCCACTTGAAAAAACTTTTTTAGAAGCGCTTATGAATATTAGCATTTTGACGCATTAAACGGACGTTCTTCAACCAGAATGTTGTGTTGAACACCATCGGGAAGCTACAGAATGATATAAAAACTTTAAAAAAATGATAATAACAATGGACACAATCCGCCCTTTAAGGATTGTATAAGATATGGAGAGAAAGAAGAATTAAACAGTGAAACACAGATGGTTTGTACCTTTTTCTGCTTTACTAGGAAGAAAAGTCTAATGTTACAGCTTGTAAGTGATGATTAGTCAGTCAAAGGATAAAAAAATAAGTCTACAAGGAAATAAAGAAGACAAAAATAAAAATATAGCACTCTCATGCTGTGGAACTAACAGAAATGAAAGCATAGTATAAGATTGATAAAAAGTAACCAGGCAGGTTTTCGACAGAACTTCAGAGATTAGCAGAAAATCGTCAAAAATATCACGAGCAGGATGCTATATGTCTGAGATATAATATGCATAGAGAGTTATCGTTGGCTGCGAGGAGGAGAGCGTGAGAGCATGCGACATGTGAGGAGCGGAGGAGAGCGAAAGAAGCCGTGTTAGTGGTGAAAGAAAGTGCGAGGGCTGTTGTGAAGAGGAGAGAGGAGGAGAAGAAGGGAGAGTTTCAGAACGGAGTTACGTGCTGAACAAAGCAGAGAGCCTATGTTATTATTTGATAGGTCACTATGTTAAAGGGATAGTTTGGACGTTTAGTAGTGTGGTTGTATGAGGTACTTCTCCATAGTCAGTGTATTCCTACAGTAGATGGAGTTTGGAGAAACAAGGCAGGATTACCAGCACGGGAGCAAAGTATTGTACTGCTTTGGACATATACTAAACACCTAAATCAAAGTTTAAATGTACATATATTTAGATTTGTTTCACCGCTTTGCCTTTCTTTGTGTTATTGGGTGACTTTGGTGCAGCGGTAGACGGGCAACTCCTGTGTTGTGCGAAGTAAAAAAATATTATTTATTCACACTCACACACACACACACACACACACACACACACACACACACACACACACACACACACACACACACACACACACACACACACACACACACACACACACACACACACACACACACACACACACACACACACACACACACACACACACATACATAACATACTACACAAACTGCAGTTCCCTGTTGGAAACGTATACTTTATAGCCGTATGACAGCAAGGTAAAGCTGTGCAAATATAAATACTACCAAATTCCATCAACTTTGACTTTGACTTTGACTTTGACACACACACACACACACACACTTATATGGGAGGCACCTCTTACAACCACACTTAAAAACATCCAAACTATCCCTTTATTATCAACATGCCATTGATCCCAGTATATCCTCCCTTCTGGTTATTTCAAGCTCAAAATAATAAATAAATGAATGTATAAAAACTGAAAGAATATATGTAAACTTCTTCAGGTTTTCCATTTAAAAAACGTAAACTTACTGTTTCCACACTGGCTAAATTGTTTTCAAACTGTGTGTCAGTGTAAATGGTATTCCCTGTGTGAATTTGGGGTCATTGAACCTGTGCTGATGACAGCAAAACAAGTGTATTCACAACAAACAGAAACTTCACATGAATCTTTGTCCAGTTTAGGCGGTAAAAAACAGAGAGGTAAATCTTACCCCAAAACGACGCAGAAATAAAGAATATAGACATAACACACGTATCGTATAAATGAAGTTAAGAAATAGAACTAAGACTGGGGTGGAAGTTTACATGGCCTGCTGCAAATAAATGTCAGGAGCCAAACATTTTGGGTGGATTTGATTTACATAGACCACAGATGGAAATGAGCCCAGCCAGTTCATCTGATTTGCATAAGTTGCCGCTATATGTGATCTGATGCCAGGCTTTTTATCGAGGCTACGAGTGAGAAAATATCAAATAGCTTGATGTTGTCAGCTCAACTAAAAGACCAACGGTTGATGATAATGAAAAATCAAGGTCATAAATGCCTTTGACTCAATTATTTCTGTAATCAGTAGTGTGTGTGTGAACCTTTCAGTTTGATTACATGCAGAAACTGTTTTCAGTGATTCACTGCAGTCCACTGAGTAGAATGTGAACACGATTATATTATGTAGTTTTTATACTTGAAAAGTTCTCAACTGATTGTGATCATGTTAAACTTGGACAAATAAACTTTTTTTTCAGGGATTTCAAGAACAATAATAAAAATTAAAAAAAATAAAGCCTTCTGTCCCATTTATAAAATCGGTAGGTTTAGGTATGCTGCCTTTGTGTTTCTGAGAAGCATGACAATTTCAAATTTAATTCAAATTGTACACAAAGTACCACTGTAACACTAGGATTTGGTGTGTATGATTACTGTCTCTCAGCAGCAATATCTAAGGTCTTTTGAAAGAAAATAAAAACCTTTCTAAAAATAGATTTTTGGAAGATGTGATTGTATTCAGAATCTAAGAAGATAAGAATCTTTATTCTTACAAAAATGTTTAAAAAATAAAATAAAGGCCCTAATTAAAAGGCATTTCATTGGCTGCTCAATTTCAGTATATTTTGAAATTTGGACTGAGATAATTAAAGAATAATAATAACTCCAATGTCAACGTTATGAATGAAGCTTCAAATTATTCGGTACAGCCCTACTAGTAGGTGATTGTTTATGATGGGGAAAAAAACTAGTTCTTACGATGTGTTCGCTAACAGCAAAGTGTTTTATAGCTGATCTGAACGGCCAAGCTCAAAGACAGATAGAAGAGATGTCAGCTTAGAGACGCGATATCACTCAAATATGGTGGTGCAACATTTTACAGTGTTATGGTCTTGCATTCAACTTCATGTTTTATATATTCAGAGATTGTGTCTCACTTACTCTGTCCTTCCTCTCCTCTGTTTCGGGGCTCGGCAGTCGGGCCTTTAGTTTGACCGACCCTTCTCTGAAGATATCGCCGAAGCCTACGCCTCGGATCTTCTTGGGCTGAGCAATGACTCCGTTCCCTGATGCAGGCTGAGGGGACGTGGAGGCGGCGCCGCTTTCCATTCCACTTCCATCTGCGGAGGAGAGACACAGAGGGGGGGAATTAATCACATCTTACTGCTTTGCCTTCTGTTGCAAAACTCTATAGACCCTTTTCCAGTGTGGAAACTATGATGATGTAGAGAAGTGTGCGCACACACTTCCGGCAAGGGAAGTACGGCAAAAGCTTGTCAAGTTAGAATAGAGATTAATAGAAGACATGGCCCAGTATTTAGTGCTCAGATATATATATACCTTTGGTGGAGAAAATTAGCGTGTAATGTAACATCACCACTTGATGTGATATCTGTGTTATCTGAGGTCATGTACAGAACAACAAACACTATGACATAGACTCAAGTTAACTGCTGAGGACTGATGTAGAGATGGCGTTTACGGCTCATGTAGCAGCAGCAACCTGTCAAACACCAGGTTAGCCCCGCCCTAAAGCATCCTCTGCTTTATGGTCTATTTGACTCTAAATGGACCATCATTTACTAAATGAACATCATGCTGTATTGAACAAGACTTGAAACTAGAGATTGAGACCATAAACTCATGTTTACAATGTTTACTGAAACTGCAAAACTTCCGTTGCCAACATGCCCACTAATATTTGTGTTTAGGTTGTGAAAGGATCTATAGGATAGGATACATTATTTGTTATGGAAAATACACATTTGTATTCCCCCATCAGCCACCAGAAGGTGCCAAACTTCTGTTTATTTATAAACACAGTTACATTACACCATTCCTAAATACATGAATTAAGATATTCATTCATAGAAGACTTAATGTCTACAGTACACCACACATAATGAAATGAAAAGCAGATACAAGATGGGGAACCAGTATCACATCTGACACTATATCACATTTCCTGACATTGTAGCGTTCACTTAATATCTAACCTCGAGCTGTGGATCCTAAAATGTGCATGAGCATGTATACGCGCACGCGCACACGCACACGCACACACACGCACACACACACACACACACACACACACACACACACACACACACACACACACACACCTGCTGCTTAAAGAGCTGCTGTACCTCCCAGTCATATAACTAGCAGACAAAAGGCTTAGAAACATTTGAAGCCCCCAGCCAAACTTCTTGTTCAGGCTTGTTTCAGCTGTGCTGCAATAACACCTGAACATGACTACACTTAACTGTACTGACAATGAATGATTGGCCATAATGCAAAGAGAAAAACCTGGGGAAAAAACGGGTTAAGAGATCTCCACATGAACAATTCTCAAATATGTTTGAATGAGATATGAGAAAAAGTAATCGTCTCTGTCCTCTGACGCAGGCAGCCTCTGTCACATGTTACAGAGCTTGTTGTTGTACTGTTCCATATAAGAGTACTGAAGATCTTGTTATTCCTGTTGGAATCTCTGTCATCTGGGTCAATTTAAACTTTATTGGCAACGTCCTTCGATTATTTCTGTGTATTTTATCTAGAAGTTCAAACTGAAATCGTCCATAAGAGCACTTCTTTTCCATATCAGATAACTTATTCATTTTAGAACTCATTCTTATGAAGGCCTCGCTCATGTGCCGTTTTCCCCGTCTTACCGGTCTCGTCTGCGGCCGCGTCGTTGGCGTCTCCGTCCTCCCCCGTTGCGTCCAGCTCTTTGACAAAGTTGGAGGGAAACAGTCCCGACTTGCCGTTGAAGCTGCCGTTCCACCAGCCCTCCTCAACCTGCACGGAGAAGACATTAGGAGATTTAAACATGACATAGTAATGCTATTTAGTTTTTTCTGTACTTTAAAATAGAAACCATGTGTGATATTTAGGAGTTAAAATCTATATGAATATGTCATTGATTTTCAAACAGGACCACACTTTGACTGTGTTTCAGAGTTACAGTAAAGATTCTAGCCAGCTGCACTGACATTAGCTAACACACTACCGTTTACTGATATTAATACCTCGAGTTCTTTGGTTGTTTACATCTCCCCAGCCATTTCTCATCAAGACCTCCTACTTTTTGTTGTTTCCTCACTGCAAAGCATCACTTTAGCAACTTGTAGCGCCACGTCAGTCTCCGTCTTGTTTACATCTGCTTCCTCATGAGATCACGAGAGGCGGTGCATTCTGCCCTCTGGCACGATAATCTTAACAATATCCTGTAGTGTGTGTGTGTGTGTGTGTGTGTGTGTGTGTGATGTGCCAGTTTTTTCTCAGATCTTGTAAAGTTTGCATGAAAGACCATCTCTGAAGATTCTCCTTATGAGCGCGATGCAACCCGGTTAGGATTTTAAAGCTTTAGTGGCTTTAGGGAGCTCAACGGTTCCACTGGTGCCGCTAATATTTCACATGCAGTAAAGTAGATATATGATCATCACATAGAGGATTAATAATAAAAAATAAAAATAAAAACATGGGAAACTTTGTGCATTTAGTAGTGTTAGTTGACTTGTTAAAGAACAATTTAAGATAAGATAAGATAAGATAATCCTTTATTAGTCCCGCAGCGGGGAAATTTGCAGGCTTACAGCAGCGTAGATTAAAGTGCACACAAGAGACATAGTAGAAGAAAGACAAGATAAAAGTAAAAAAAACGAAAAAAAAAAACAAGTATTATAAATAAGCAATAAAAAAACAGTAGAAAATCAACAATAACTACATCGTAATACACACATGTGATGCTTTTAATGAGTTGCGCACACATTTAACTCCTCATGAGAACTTGTGGCTGCTGTCTGCTGCACAGCCCCGTCTCCTACCTGTTCTGACTTGCCAGCACCACAAATGAACCAGTTAACAGCAGCTGTGTCATCACTGGTGAAATACATTCAGTGGTTGCAATAGTACACCTCCACCAGCGGGTCTCAAATTACACACACAAAACTGCTGTGTTATTTATCCTAAACACTCAAAAAGGTCAGCGGTTAAAAGAGGCCAGTGTGGATAATCCAGGAAATGACTTTGCTACCTGCTTCATAACAGAATATAATTTACAGTCTATTAAGTGAATTCATTTAAAAGTACCTCTTCGACGATGTCTATGATGTCTCCGATCTTCAGCTCTAGCTCGTCCTCGTTCTGCGGCTGATAGTCAAACAGAGCCTTGCACTGTCTCCTCTTGGGCTCTGTGGGAGGCGGGTCAGAAGGAAATACACCAGTTAGTCAACCGACCTGTTGTGAGCTCGTGTCAGTCTGTGTTCTATCAAACAGGGGGGAAGAGCTTGGCTGCGTGCGCGTCACGGGCATGTCTCCGTCTCCTCTAGAATGTTTCATAGTGTCAATGAAATGCTTGTAATTATACTTCAGTATACCAAAGTAACATCTGACAAAAAGATCTAAAAACACTGAAGCAGCAAACTTTGTGAAAACCAATACTTGTGTCATTCTCAAAACTTTTGGCCACAACTGTACATTACAGCATGAAGCGCAACTTCTCATGCTTCTCCATTATCACGTTTTTGACTGTATTTACACTATAGGCTTTTATATTCTATTCTGGTTATAAATGTTTAAAATTAGGAAGATGACAATGTATAAGCACCGCGGACCAATAAGTATCTTTATACTATTCATTACTACGCTCTGTCCCACATTAATAAAAGGTCTTAAAATGGACAGGGACATCAGCAATTAGCAATTGTCTCTTTGAACTGGGACTTTACATTGCGAACAAGTCCCATATCTCTCAATAATGCAGGAAACATTGGCATCGCCAGGTATTAACCCTTTGAACTTATTGTGATGTAATTTATTGGAGATTTCTCAAACGCTTCATATACCGCAAATCTGTACAGCCTAAAACTAAAAGGCCATGTATGAAAAAAAAAAGACATTCCACAAAAATTGTGTCAGAAATAAAAAAATAAAAACACAAAACATGTTTTTTCATTAAAGTTGAATAAATGAACTCCTGATAAGTCTGAAAGTAGAAACATGAACAAAATATTTCTCAACAGAACTTACATTATTTGAACTATGCACTTTTTTTTACGTTCCGCATGCTCGAGCTGTTTGGTGTTTTGTTTCAGATCGGGAGGTTTCTAGTTTAAAGGGTTAACAGTGCTATTGTGTTTTACAGTTGCATTTTTTCCCCCTGATGTTGGGAATTCTCAATAAGCATGCCATTCTATAAAGAATAGAAACATAGCAACTGTAGCTAAGTGGGAGAAGACCCAACAGGACTGGACATCGTGCTGGAATGCAACACACAAATAGGCACACATGGAAGGACACAAGAGCTCAGGTGGAGTAATAATTGATAAGCGTAGACCATGCTACCACCCTCACCCTGTACACCACGCCGACTATTCACAGGCATCCTTTCAAGTGAACAAAAAGCAGAGCGTCTTACTCTTTGAAGCGGCGGGCGGCTGAGGCAGGAAGCCTCCGGTGGGGATGCCGATGGTGCTCATCCTCTGGACCAGGTTGGCCACGTTCCCCGCGCTCTTCTCTCTCCTCAGAGGCTGAGAGGCCTCCTCTTTTGGCTCACTCTTGGTTTCCTTGACCTCTTTGGATTCCTTCTTCACTTCCTAAAAGAAAAGAAAAGACCAGACACGGCAATAAGTTGGAAGATTTCCTTTCCACTGCGTCTTTACACACAAAATACACTTTACAGCACAAAATAACACCAGTAGCTCCCAATGTTCCTCTTAGGACTGCAGCCAAAACACACAGTGTGGTCATCCAGACCACTTCTGGATGTGGTCTGGGAAACATTTCACTGCACTGAAAAACACAATGCATGTCCATTCTTCATCCAGGAGCTATGCAGGCAGCTGAGATAGAAACCATGTTGTCACATAACATGAGGAGGGGAAGTGAGGTGTGTGACAATATACATTCTGCCAAGCTAAAGAGCCACAAAATAACCTGACGCTATGGCAACTTGTGTCAGTGCAAGACACCTTACCCCAAGTTGCTCCCCGGGCGCTTCATTGCAGCCCACTGCTCCTCGGGGATGGGTTAAATGCAGAGAAATAATTTCCCCATTGTGGGACTAATAAAGGCTTAATTATTATTATTTACAGACCTCTAATGCTGAATGTAGCTAACGATCCCCGATGGCGTCACACGGCCAGCAGCCGCATTCGCTCGGCCGGGGGAACTCCCTGACAGCAGCACAAAGTCCAAGTCGCACCTTAACTAAATAGAGTCAGGAGCACTCAGACACTAGTGCATTGTGTGTGAGCCGGTCCATATAATGAAGGTGCATTGCAAGCTATGTGGCATTCACAGCTCTTACCACGAAGTCTCATGTATTTATCACTTGCCATTTATTTTGCAAGTATAATGATAAAATGAGAGTGCTCAAATATGGATATAACTCACACAGATAAGCAAACAACCATATTTGAAGGAAACTTAAAAGTCTCAAATTAACCTAACCTGCATGGGGAATGCTTTTGCAGCAGCTTATTACTGCATTTAAACTTGCACACTTTTGGTCAATTTTTCCCTCTATATTTGTATCTTTATTTATTTGATTTCATAGATTTGTTTTTTTATTTTGTTGCATTTAAATGTCATTGTAATGCACATCTTTGCATCATGTACAACACTTTGAATTGTTTGAAAGGTGCTATTAGAGTCATTAATTAAAAGACACAAATACAGAAATGTAAGATGATTTTACCCAAAAGCTTATTTTGTAAAAACTTGACTACAAACAACCACAAATAACTGAAGAAAAATCTGAAACTCTTCTTTCCAGCTCTTTGTATTTTGTTATTTATGAACTTTGAAGTCCCGTGCTCCTGTCAGCTTTTGGGTGGGATCACACTTCTAACCCCCTCTGAACCCCAAGCAGTTTTGGGGTGTTTTGCTCCTGTCACATTTTCCTCTCAGTGGCCTTCAATTTCACTGCAACATGAAAGTCCTGCACCTCTAAAATGTATTTTGTGCAATATGACATAGTAACAATGCCATAAATCATAAAATCTCTCCTCCCCTCCCCTCTCTGCTCTGTGTTCAGCAGCCTGCAACTCAGTCAAAGTTTCACAGAATGTTTGTCATGTGACTGTTGGTTTCAGGTGAATCAATCATGGCTTCCTAGTTGCGTTGAAGAGCTCAGAATTTAAGTTTTTTTACAGGATCTGTTTAGAGTGAACGTTTTATTTGTGGCAAAACTTTAAACCAGACATGTAGAATAAAATGTTTTTGATGAAGTACCACAATTTTAGCTTAGTTTGGGTTTCGTTTTCTGAACAAGGCGTTCGTTAGACGTGATGTTTTCAAGGACCATCAGAAAGATAAAGATCATAATTTGATGATATGATAAATTATGTAGTTTTGAAAAACCTCAGTCGGGTCACTCCTGTCTTTTAATTTGTGTTGATTCGTGGCAAAAGGTGACAGAGCCTTTCACTGACAAGAGCTCCAATCATCCACAAACAGGCCCACCGAGTCGATATTTTCAAATCTGAAAAAAAACTCAAACACAGAGGGATTGGTTTGGTGCTCTGGAGTTTCCAGCCATTCCAAATAAGAAACCTCACACTGGGAGCTCAGAGGAACAGCACTTAAATGTGTGTTTACCTGGTTCGCACACGCTGACTTTGCTATTCCACTGGCGAGGAAGTCCAGCTGTGTGTGTGTGTGTGTGTGTGTGTGTGTGTACCAGGCACTGAGACAGACATTAGAGGAAAAGCAACAAAATAGAGCGCTGCAGGAATGAGTCCTAAAATCTGGAAATGAGTCAGCAGTTTTGTATTGTTCCCTTGTCTCAAAGTCAGTGGGTTTTATTTTCTAATGGGTATTTGCTTTAGTGTCTGAAATAAGTTCCGTGGTTAACACAAGCTTACGAGATTTCGTTTTACAATATAAATTCAGTAGAAAATAGTGGCGAAAGGGATCACAAAATTCAAAGTTTGTATCCTATCACGGATGGGATCACAGATCTTATAAGCACAAAAGAAAAAAGTGAGCAAATGTAATTTTTAGAGATCCTTGATCATGTTTCTTTGCCGCCGATTCTAATTCAATCATTGATGATCTATATTGGCAGATACAAAGCCTTTGTTTTTGCTGGTCTACAAGGCTCCAGACTATTTAGATTTTTTGGCAGCTTCCCAAAAATAATTTTAACCGCGTTCTGAAGAAAGTAAACCATAAAGAAATTAGAAATGTAATCATTATACTTTGTTATAGTCATTTACAGTGTGTTTCAATAAAACACACAATTCAAATAATAAGGAAATAAAAAATGTGAACACATCGTGATAATGATGGGAAACATCATCATTTTCACCGAACAGAGCCTGAACGCATCATAATGTAACTGAACGGAAAACCTCTGTTCGTTAGTCGTTAGCGTTGCTGCTAATGTTACTAGCTCTATTGGTTATTTACAATGTAACATGATCAGAGATCTGTGACTAGAACAGCACAAATAGCAGATGTCCTGATGGTATATTTTATTGAATATTGTCGGATAACGATCGTCAGTAAATCTTTATTC
Source organism: Anoplopoma fimbria (assembly GCF_027596085.1). NCBI lineage: Eukaryota > Metazoa > Chordata > Actinopteri > Perciformes > Anoplopomatidae > Anoplopoma > Anoplopoma fimbria. The sequence goes on along the minus strand of NC_072466.1, from coordinate 21,912,140 downwards.
CCAGTGATGGTTAATGTTAAACTGTGTAAATAATCTGCCGTTCAAATGAGTGGGAATTTTGAAGCTTTTATGTGTCTTAAAAAAGGCGGTTGCTACCAAGCGGCTAAATAACTAGTGCCCCTTTTAGTGTAGGTGGTTTATTGCCTAACATTAGCTTTTCACGTCTATGAAGGTATTCGCCCCTTCAAAAATCATAAAAAGTGCTGTTCATTTGTGACGATTATCTCGCATAACTAAACGTTTGTTTGCCACAGAGCTTATTTTCTGCATAATCCAAAATCCAATAGAAAAAGGCCGTGGGCTTCTTGACGAGGGAACCATTGAGACGCAGACCTCCTGGTTGGCTTATTAATATACGTCACCCCTGCAGCCCTCCATAACAGTACATTACAGTAAGACACTATCAATTACAGAGGCAGAAATGGACTAATTAAAGTTAACAACTTCAACAGAGAGACAAGAATGCATAGAAAGAAAAGAGGAACATGCATGTAGTTCACAGACACTATAGAGTGTCAGGGGATCTATTTTGGGAGCTTCAAAAAGCAAGACCACACATCGCCACATACATGTACACACACTGTTTACACACATCTTGGGGTGTTAATTAGATCACACATTAAATACCGGCAACATCTCTTCTTCCAGTATACTCGGCAAACAAAAGCACATTTTGTCTTCTGTGACAAGTTCGACAAGTCCCATGGTTGAAGTGGCCAACACAATAGAAATTCAAAGAAACACTTCGGCTCTTCACTGAAAAGGTGACACTAATGGCTGCGAGTCTGTACAGAGTGTTCTAGGGCTTGGACTAAAAAGACCTCCACAGGGACGCAAGTATTAGCATGAGTTTTCATAATCCCTATAACAGACCTGGCAACCCAGGACATAGTTTTTTAGTACCACTTGGACATATTTTAGACATGAATCGCTGCTGTCTGCACAATGAATGACTACATGATTTGCATATATCGTGCTCCACCCTGAAGACAACTGTGCACTGTTAAATTGAGCGCAAAATTAGGAGGATGGATCTACAAAGAACTCTGTGCTCTCCACTGTACATAAGATGTTCTTGTATTTTACTTGAGTATTTCTATTTGATGTATCTTTGAACTTCTACTTTGCTACATCTTAGAGGGTAATAAGTACTTTTAGACCTCGCTACATTTTCTTGACAATTTTAGCTACTTTGCAGATTCATATTCTTAATACAAAATATCAATCTGTGGAAAAAGCCAGCGGTGCCACTATTATCCATTTTATCCAAGGTGCTTGTGGGGGTTGCGCTCATCTCTAGCCCGTAGACTGTATATTAGAAGTGGACTCACTCATCCTGACGTCACCCATTGGTTGCGTAGAGGCTTTATGAAGCCTCGAGTTCGGCAATTTCACTGTCGCCATCTTGGATTACGGCAGTTGCCATGTTGTTTTTGTGCAGCTAAACAACGGTAGTTGTTTAGCTGCTTTACTATATTTGGAATGTGGAGGTACAGCTCTGGTAGCAGCAGCGACCTGTCAATCACAGTAAGCTCACCCTAAAGCATACTCTGCTTTATGGTCTATTAGACCTTAAATAGACCATCATTTACTAAATGAACATTCTGCTGTATTGAAGAAGACTTGAAACTAGAGATTGAGACCATAAACTCATGTTTACAATGTTTACTGAGGGAATAAATCAAGAGAGAATTAGAGTCAATTTCTCGGACCTCTATAAAATCAGACTTCTTTTTGCAACCAGAGGAGACGCCCCTGCTGGTCAGCAGAGATAATTCAGGTTCTGCATTGGCTTCACTCTGAAGTACAGGAGGTCACCACCTGGTCTAGGCTGTCGTTACTAAGCAACTTAAATCACAGCAGATGAAGCTGCTGTGGTTTAGCAAAAAAGCCTTGCTGACTAAGCTAAACAAAGACAAAATGGATGTTTGTCACTGTAAATCCCTCACCTTTCAAACGGATGTTGTGAGGACTTTGGACGGAACGGGACATTAAAAGTTTAATAGTCTGTGTCACAGACCGTAAAGCACTAAAATGATTTACGTCACCTCCGTATATTTACCGTGGACGGATATTTACGAAAGAAAGACAAGATATCTGCGAGCAGTGATAGGCTGTCCCTCGGTCACATGACACATCGCACTCACTTTTCAGCCCTCTACACTGACAATTTTAAAAGGCACAAAAAACCTGACACGTGTGACATGCGCCCCTTGTTAAGTAGTTCATAATAATTAAGTATATAATGTAGTTAGCTCTACCTTCACAAGTGATGAACACATCAATAACTATAATCCAACGATATATGCATTATTCAGAAATGGATCATCCTGCATAATGAGTATACTCTCATTTTTGGTACTTTTAAGTAAGCTTATATATATTTTTTTTTATATAATAAACCAAAACTAGTGGAGGAAATGCACCAGGCGAGGGTCACATTTCCCAAAAAAACACTTCCTGTTACTATTAACATTTCCTGTTTTATAATGGGAACTGTAGTTCCAAAACTTAAGAGCATGATTGTGCCCACAAATAAAAAATAAGATAAAAACAGTAATGCACTATAAATACTTTTTTGGAGATCACAAAAGGTACAGCATGCCTCACCAACATTCTTCTTCTATTCACACAGCCAGATAAAATGTTAACACACCCAGAAACGCTTGAACCAGCTGCTCATATGCACAGACCTTAGTACATGTCTATACATGACTCCAATAATCACACAAACAGATGATAATCTTCCATTCGTGATGATAATCGTCCATTCATTACAGTCATATCAAGGAACCAGGACACATTCATGTCAATTAGTGACCACAATGAAGCGCTCTCCTTACCATCTCCCCCCAGCCATGTTTCATTCCCCCCTCCCCCTCCTACAGCAGCTACGACAGCATTTAAAAGGAAGCGAGAGAGCCTCCGGCGACGGTAAGGTTGTGGGGAGCAAAGTTCAGCTAGCCAGCAGGCTCTTTAGAGGATTAGGCCAGGCCGTTTAGCAGATTACCTATCTCACTACGAAGGACTAGGCCCAGATTAACAAGAGAGAGATGACGGGGGGGGTCGTCAAATAATAAAAAAAAGGCAAGCGAGGTGATAAGATAAGCTAACTTCACTGTAGTGACTCATTTCACATTGTATTGGCTGTGTAAATATCTCACAGAAAAAACACAGATTTCACAGCAGAGAGCTTAGGTGTATCAAAGTATACTACAGAGTCATAACAAGAGATGACTCAACTCTGATGTTGTGTTTCTGTCTACAGCTGCAGAGTTTACTGTGTGAGAGCATTAGCCGCAAACTCAGTTTACAAATTGGATATTAAAGCACTTTATAACAATATGATGTTGAACAGTAGCATTTTTAGCACTTGATTTTATTTTTTCTCTCCATTTCATGATTGAAACATGTATTTTAATGTTCTTCATGTGCAGCAAGAAAAATAAAAAGAAGAACTGGTAGGCACTGAGAGGGGACCTTATTGACTGTGTACCCTGTGTAACACAACAAATAATAACCCACAACTCTCTTTAACCCTCTGAACCCCCAAAATCCACCAGCAGGATTTAAATGCATTTTTCCTGACCGTCCTTGAACCCCTTATGTGTGCTAAACGCTTCAGTCAGAAAACACAACTAAAAAGAAGCTCAAAAGTGTAATCTTTCATAATAAAACAATTTAAAAACATTTTATTCTACATGGAAGACACTAACGCAGCTCTGTGTTAATCGAAAATCAAATGCTCCTTATCCTCGACAACCAAAAATCTCCCTGAAGGGACAGAGAGGACTCTTTATTCAAGCCTCAAACTGCACTAAACTCCTGCTCTCAGTCCAATGTTTTCGGTACCTTGAGAGCCAAGGATCCCTTTAGTACTGCTTTTAGTACAGTACTTCAAATGTGATATCAATAAAGGCTGGACTATAACCTGTATTTATGATCAATCAGCTCACATTCTTCATCCAATCAAAAAGCACAACAAACACAGGTCAACCAGCCTGTTCATGGGTGTGTTCAGACACTTTTGAAGGGATCTACAAATACACAAACTCTAAGGGTGCTTTCACACCTGTAGTTCATTTGGTTCAGACCAAGGGGAGATAATGATACATTGATGCATTTTAATTCTGGTTCCTGTTCACACTGACTCTCTTGCAAACTAACCAAGATAAGTATTGAAGTAATAAAGTTATACAGACTGACAGGTAAATCGTTGATTGGACAGTTTTGGAGATTCTCATCCTGCATTATCAGGACAAACGTGGGGAAATCAAATCCCAGACGTCTATGCAGCACTTTAATGCTTCTGATGTGTGCATTTATGAAGAAATAACTGATTATAAGCATTGTTAGTATTATTAGAGGGGAGCGCACATGCACGAGGTGTGCTCTCCAGGTATGACTCAAGGCTTTTTACCGTGGGATCACACTTTTTGATGGACTCAATAAACTGACAAAGTACACCGAGTCGGATACAAGCAAAGCGGTTTTAACAGCTTTTGGCCTGTGAATCAGAGACAAATACCCCGTGCTGACATGCTCACATACATGACCTTGAACAAAGATCAATTATAAGATCGCTTCCTGAACTGATTTTTACGATGAGCTGATGGATTTTATTATTTTAAACCGGGCTAAAATCACAAATCTGACATCATAAAATCCTGCTGGTGGTTTATTGTTTTCACGCCACAAACAAAACCGCACAAGAGTCCACTTTTCAGGCTTCTTGGTTCAGATGTTTTGGTCCACACGGGAGTTCGATCAACAGCTTTCAGCAGCATACTAAACGAACCGGACTAACCAGGCAAACGGACCTGGGTTCATTCTAACCGAAACCAAACAGATTAGGTGTGAAAGCATCCTCAGAATGACAACAAATGGCTTTGTTTATCACAACTCAAGATTTATCTCATTCAGGCAAACTTCTCCCAGAGCAGTAAACAATAATTGGCTGATGGAAAATCTTGTAAATTGAGTCGGCCCCACACCATGAGCCGTCAAACCTGCTCATATACTCTCTTTTTGTATTTTCCTGCAAAAACATTCACAGGATTCATCAAAGATTCGACAAATCCAGATGTGAGTCTGAGAAATCCGCCACCACATCTGCTGCAGTCCAACACAGATCTGATAGCCCCTCGCATCTTCAATGAGATTATCTCCGATGGAACAACAGCACTGGCAACCCTCAGAGGAAGTGCAAGGTCAGCTCTAGTGAAGAGCCAATATGATCGAGTAACAAAAGAGCCTTCCTCTTCCTCTCACCTTCACAAAGTTGTCGGGGAAGAGGCCCCTTTTCCCGTTGAGGTCCCCCTCCATCCAGCCGTCCTCCTCTATGTACCGCACGTTCTTGATGACATCGCCCGGCCGCAGGGTCAGCTCGTCCTCGTGGAGCGCATCGTACTCGTACTCCACCACGACCTCTGCTCGGGATGGGGTGAGATGGTGGGAGAAAGAGAGGAAGCCGTCACGAAGGGGGGGGGAAGAGGCGACGGGAGGTGAGAGAACAAGGAATAAAAGGGAAGGAAGAGAGAGTAGCAGGAAGGGAATAAGGAAACAAGCGATAAGGAGAGGAAGTTTAGGGAAAGAGAGAGTTTGAGGGGGGCGAGAAGAGAAACAACAAGACACAGTGATTAACTGAATATCAAAAGGGACATCTTAAATATATAAAGTCCAGAGTGATAAAACAATTCTGGCAGTTTGTATAGAAAACTGAAGGACAGTTCAGTATTAAGAACAACCTAAAATAGTCGCAATATCAAACATCTGTCTGAATTGTAATAATTAGCATATGAATTCTTGAGTTATAGCAAAAATGAACGGGTTTTGTGAGGTCACAGTGACCTTTGAGCATTAAATTATAATCAGTTCTACCTTGAATGCAAGCGAACGTTTGTGCCAAAAATGTGAGCTCAAGTCGTTCACAGTGACCTTTGGAAACCATATTCTAAATCGGTTCATCTTCGAGTACACGTTGTAATTGTGCCAAATTTAAAGACGTCGTTTCCTGAGATATTGTGTTCTCGAGAATGGACTGGATGGACAGACAACCCAAAAATACAATAAAAAGATTCTGAACTGGACTCTGCCGTGATGGGTTGAGCGTCTGTTTAAATGTCTTTGGTTATCATAGCTATCAGTTTGGTTATGTGGCATCCAGAACGAACCACGTATGAGAAACTCCAGGTTGTTAGAAGGATGTCAGTCATTCCAAAGCTTTGGTTTAATGTCCTACAACAAACTAACATTGTAAGACCCTAAACATTTTGGACTGGTTAGTAAAACACAGCAAGTGTCCAGTGAAATTGGATCTTCCTTTCTCTAAAAAGTAAACAAATAAGTATTGCTATTGAAGAAACTTTGTCGGCTAGAACCAAAACACAATGTGTTTCAGCAAGACGGTTTCTTACATAACAAGACAAGGAAGGAATGGTGAATTGCCCCAAATTGGGCACAAATGCTTGTAAAAAACACTGTTTAGTTTCTATGGTGAGAACCACATAGAAATGTGCCTCACAGACCACAGAGGCATTACAAAGACCACTGTTTAAATCTTACAAACCCAGACTAAATACAGTAGGGCTGACGGCAGAGGAAGACTTTCATAAGAAGGAACAAGGCCCCGCCTCCAACGCCTCTTTATACACCCATGCATACACCATGAGACCAAAGATACCTTAACAAAGGAATGAGAACAGGAACACTGGTTCAACATGACGTAGAAAAATCTTTCTACATTACTGTGAAACTATTGTTTGAGCTACAAAAAAATCTAATTATTATAAGTAAGGGCCACGATAACAATACGACAGCCATTAGGTACAAAAATGCAACAAAGTAATCGTTTCCCGAGGCAGTTCATCTTGAGTAATCATATTATTATTATGATTATAATGGTTTTGCAAAATAGTGCTATTACAGTTGTCATAATCATGCATTCCTATCTGTTTTTCTGTTTCCTGGCTGGTTGTCAAACAGCTGAAAATCTATCCTGTTGGGAGGACTTAAAGAAAACAGCCAAAACATCACTTCTACATAGAAATAAACAAAGTGTACACAAATAGATCAGGAGAGCAGGTATTTAAGTATCCATCTACACAATGTATGCCATCTTCTCACTGGCTTGAATACAATTTTGATCACTAGAACGACAAATAGCCAGCAAGAGAGAGCAAGAGAGAGAGAGAGGCGAGGGAGTTTGGCAGGCTGCCCGACTGCTTCTAGTGCAGCAGGTTGAGCAGCCTCTAAAAATAAAAGCAGGCTGCAGAGGACTAACTGGTGGAGAGGTATTTCACCGTGCGGTATGGCCCTTTAAACGCGTGACTCATGGCAAAGACGCTCAACTGGCACGGCCGACTTCCCACCGAGCACAGCCAAAACAAAAAACACGACGGGTGCACGTAACGTACACACACACACACACACAATGACACACCTGGACAGAGTGGTTGAGCACTGCAGCTACACTGATGGAGCAGAACGAGATTAACTGCTGTTGAACTTGGCCGTTCCCCCTTGCGTATGGCTCTGCTCTCCCCCTCTGACATCACAGACCTTGGCCCCAACGCTACAGCAAGCTGGGACAACGTCAAAAGGGGGAAATTGGCCCCTGACCAATGATCTCAGACCAGCCTTCTCCACTACATTAAACCAGTCAGTATGTAAGACTTTGAAAGGAGGATAAGAGCAGCGGTGGTTCTAGAGAGGGGGGGTGCCTGCTTAGTCTAGCTGCCTGCAACAGGGTTGTCTGCAGTTAAGGGGAAAGAGGGCCAAACACACTAAATATCCATCGAAGCAAAGGGTCTACATTATTTCCTCTCCAAATTCTTTTCTCACACGAAAATAGTCCTTGCTTGCACTTGGATTTGCTCCATTTATGCTCAAACCGTTTATACTCTCACTCAGATATATTGTTTCTTGCACATATTTATTGTGCTCCAGCTTAAGCCCTTCTCCTCACACTGCTTCTGTGTGCTAGTGAAACGTCTATTCTCACATTTCTCCTCTGCTCTTGGGAGTTTTTAATGATCCCTGCCTCTTTGCGGACGTGTTCACTTTACCTCTTAGGAGGGTCCTTGACTTATCCACTTCGGCCCACCAAGGCTTTATCATGTAGCCTACTGCCCTTGCTTTCTTTATGACTTTTTCTTTTCGGACACTTTAACAACTACACTGGTTACTGCCGTTCACAGACAAGGATACCTCAGCTAGTTTTTGTTGACAGCTGCACACAGAGAGCGAGCCATTAGCAGTCTGCCCCCTCTATTTAATACATCCATGGTCCGCCCACGTTAAGCCATCTACCTCGCTGTGGATATAATGTAGCCTTGTAGTACCCTTAGAGTTCTAAACTGAGCTTTGTGCTCTATTTTCAGTTTCAGCTAACGTTAGCTTAATGAACAGTTAACGTTAGCTCTGTAGCGCTCGGTTATGTTTTTTGTGAGTGAAGGTCTGGCTGTTGTGGTGGTTAACGTTATTGATTGTCAGTGGTATCCTTTTGACTATGGTAGTAGCATACTGCTGCTGTCATAAGCCACATACAACAGAAAAACAATTCTTATCAGTAATGAGTCCAGCGAGTTCCCACCAGAGCTGTAGATCAATTTTGAGTAAGGCTCAGCTTATAAAGTAGTCAGCCTTAGGCAGCACACAGTGTCTAGACACATAAATCACACAACACAAGTTGAGCAACACACAAATAAAGGATTCGGACCAAGGCCCCTGCCAGTCATTTGTGCCTATCTGTCCGTGGAACCACAGGAAGAGATATGGTTCCGTTGTAGTAAACAAAACGAGAGGCAACACCCACGGACAGGAGTCACACTCTGCCAAAGTTAATGGGACATCTTCCAGACGACTGGATGAGGAGCAGAGGGACTTTCTGCAACCGCGCAGATTACGGCGCCTCAGCAACCACACAAACACACCCTGACCGAGGAACGCCGGGCCGGCCGACTCAGTACCACTTAAATCACCTCTAAACACACTGCTGTGCACTTACCTATACACTGTGTTTGGGATTTCACCCCCACTTACTTTATCTTGAAGACACAGATTATATGGTGTTAAATACTGTTTGTGTTCTTCAGTGGAGGAAAAAGAAACACAAAATTATGAAGCTGTAAACTGGTGCAGTTTTTTCCCTCTTGTTTCATTTTCAATTTAAAACATTTTTATTTTTTTAAATGAATGCAGCGCTGTGAAAACCACTCGACAAAGCACAAAACAAAGATCACATTAAGTGTTCAATGATGAGACAAAAATAATTGATTGAAGAAACTGAAATTGGCCATTTTTTCACAATAAAATCCAACCTATGATACAAAGTAACAAGTTTCTGAAACTCAAAATCATGTAAGAGTAGTTTTTTACATTTAATGGGGGAAAAAAACATTTGGAACATTGCCTTATCAGCTTTCCAACCGGGTGTATGGGACACATCCATTTACATCACATGAAGGTAGTCTGTGTGAGTCCACAAGTTTTTACAACCTCAAAATACTAGTGTGACGTGGTTATGACACGATCTTTGGAAAAATGTAATTAACATTATCACGCTGCTTTTGTCCAAAACTGGATAAAACTTCATTAATAGGCTTAAAGGTGCTAAATTTGAAATTCTTCGCAAATCTATGATTCAGGGATTGCCTCCTCACGGCTCTCAACATGGTGACCTGCTGATGCTTGCAGTCGGTCACAGTGCTGACAGAGCCAGCAGTGTTAACCTTGGGGGGAAACCACATAAGTGGATGCTACGCTACAACAACACGACGAGGTCGAGGCGGAGATATTTGCGGTAACCACCACATGACCACACACAGAGTGGCGGCAATTAGCTAGCCAGTTGGACACAACAGAGATATGTAAATTGTTTATTAACCCTCTAAAGCCCAAGCAGTTTCTGGGCATTTTTTTGCTCCAGTCACATTTTTCTTTCTGTAGCCTTGATTTTCACTTTAATAAATAAATCCTGCACCTATAATAAAATAGCATAATCATGGCTAGAAGTAGAGAGATATTCAAAATTGCTTTTGTGCAGTATAACAGTGTAACAATGCATTAAATCATAAAAAAAAAAAAAAAAAGTGGAATTTCTTTAGTATTATTTTACAAAAAATTGGCAAACAATGGAATCTTGTATCCAAGTTTTACCAATGTTGGGGAAAATTATATTGTATGAATTATATATGTATATTAATTTATTTACATTTTAACAGCCTACTTACAGCCTCTCCTGTCCTCTCCTCTCCTCTCTGTGTTCAGCAGCCTGCAGTTCATTCCAAGTTTCACTGAATTGTTGTCACGGGACTTCTGGTCTCAGCCGAATCAATCAAGGCTTTCTAGTTAATGTTAGCGGCTCAGAATGCAATGCTTTTACAGGATCGGCTAGACTAAGTAATTTATTTGTGGCGATTTTTAAATGAGATGTAGAATAAATGTTTTTAATTAAATATCAAATGTTAAGCCTAGTTTTGGTAATCTGACGATTATGACAGTTTTTACAGCTTCTGGCTATGATAAAAGTTGACATTTTGTTGACCATTTAGAGAAAAAAACATGCTTTTCCATCCCGCCCACGTGTTTTAAGATTTAGGGGGTTAATACTATAATTTTGAACTTAGTGAGTTTGCCTATATTTTAATTATGCAAAAGGTTCTGCAGGATCTTGTGAACCAATTTCTTGACCAAAGCACTTAAGTGAAATCTTTAACATAATTTCAGTTATTTTGCTGTTGTATAAATGAGAGGCCACCACAGTACTCATGGCTTGTTTACCTCCAACAACGACCTGGATTATTCTATACTTTAAACCTTTGCATCACCCGACTCAATTGGGCTTTTTTTTTTTTTTTTTTTTAAATGTATTTTATCAACTGAACTTTTTGGGTAGGAATGTGTGGCTCTTACGACAGTGATTGCAAAATGTCAATAACACATGGATGAGGTCTGATGGTCTACTGGTCAGGCATTTCTGTCACAAACTCCTGGCTGCTCCTGCTGAATGAGAGCAGTGAGTGATGGGTGTTGGCCTGGGAAATACCAGCAGTGGGGCAGTGGACAAAGTCTTCTTGGTTTGTTCCTCTGAGGAAATGCCTTTCTAAATACATTAAACGCAGCTCGCAAATAGTCAGCGTACAGTGTGTGTGTGTGTGTGTGTGTGTGTGTGTGTGTGTGTGTGTGTGTGTGTGTGTGTGTGTGTGTGTGTGTAAACTTTCTGCTAGTTCACTGCAGGCAGCCGGCACTGGCGAGGGATTTTGGCACAAATAGTTTGATTGAATTTTGGGGTAAAACTGAGAATCTTCATTAGGAATGGCCTTCTAGTAACCTAAGTAACCTGGATTAAAACTAAACTATCCAAGTTCAAATCACATACGGACATACAAGTTTTTCACTGGTGTTGTTACTTTGTTAATTCGGTGCTGGCCACTGGCCCAGGAACAGCTACATTGCCTTTACTGTGATGTTCATGCTGGCTAAATATTAAGCTATTCCAGCCAAAGTAAGTATGTTGCATGTATTTTCGAATGCAAATAACGTGTTAAAGGAGACATATCATGTTCATTTTCAGGTAATACATTTGGGTTTTTGCTAGAACACGTTTATGTGCTTTAATGTTTACTACCTTGCAATTGTATTGCCTCCGCGCGCCAATCAAGTTGCAGTTTATGTCAATGTCTGTCCAAAATGTCAAGGCTAATTTTTATCCGGTTGGACACTTGTGCGAAATTGTTTAAATGAACCAATCAATTCTTGGGGTATTGCAGAAAAAAAAAAATGTTTCATGAGGTTGTAGTAACCCTTGACAACCAAATTCTAAACAGTATGTTTCTAGTGACATAGGAAGAGGAGCCCCATCTGATTGGCTTGTTGAATCACATGTTTTCTGATCAAGCATTGGAGAAAGTTTCATGATATGTTCCCTTTAATTAAATAATTCAGTGATGAAAGCCAACAGCTTTCATTGCTAAGGCAAGGAAGCTAACTGGCTTGCATGCGTGTCTCCCTGGCAACCTTTGTGTTAATGTGTCATGTGGATGTGGATCAGCAGGTCTGCTAGTCATTCATGGCCCAAGTGATGTCAGACTGTACAAACAGTACAATGTGAAGCTTTCATCCTGTTCCTGGTGTTGCACATGGAGAGCACTCAAAGGAAGTCACTGGTGTGATGTTAATATATATTGCATGCTTCTTTAATTCCAGTCAATTCTGAACACACTTAACAATATAAGATTATATTTATAGCTTACAAAAACAACATCACGGGTTCTCAGCAGCCACATACACGCTGCAAGATTTGTTCTTTCTTCGGACATAAATGCAGAAATGGGTCAAAAAGCTAAGAGCGGCGGCTAAAGGTGCATCCACTAAATGGTGTGCCGTCAAGCAGATAATGAGAGCAGAGCACGAGTCAAAATTCTGCACAAGAATGAGATGAGATATGAAACCCGGGGGGAAGAGGAGGTGCTGGGTGTCCTGCAAAACCCCCTGGAGTCTCCTGGAAACGGTGTCAGGGGTTTACCAACATCCTCAAACTATTTTTGCACAATATTTTCTATTTTGTGGCTAAATCCCGACTTGTATATTCTCTGGCCGTTTTGGTTTGGTTTAAAACCTACGAAACACCAAATAGGAGCATTTGCATTTATTTATTTTTGCCAACGAGAGCAGACATCTTTCATTCTGGAGTTAGGTACATGGGTAATTACTAGGGCTGCACTGAATAGTTTGAAGCTTCATTCATGATGTGGACATTCAAATCATTTAGACTAATGACTTGCACACAAACACAGTGAACAGCGCAGCACTGTGTCCACGTGAAAAAAGAAGTCCACAGTCCAAAACATGTTATTATCCAACGAAATATTCTGCTACAATTTGTTGGCATTTAGCCTTTTAAAAACAACATTTCACTGCGGCCGATAAATACGTTGTTCTCCAGCTTGCAAAAGAAAAGGAGGCAACTGCTGACAACACAAGCAACACATTCATTAACAATATTTGTAGAAAGATAATTAGAGTTCTACTGAGTGAAAGATGGAAACCGATTTAGCAGAAGACCTCAGTTATACGTTTTGTCAGGTAAAATATCATTATTGGTTATCAGACAATGAAAATGTTTATGTAATGAAAGAAGTGTGGTAAGTCATGAACACATTTCCCAGCCTGGATGACTAAACACATCATCAAGTCAAGGACGTCAAGGTATGCTTATTTCCCATTGGAGATTTTACAGCCAGGAGAAACATCCTTCAGCAAAATCTATTACTATGTCATAAACAGAAAATGATCACTAAATCGTGACTTAAACAAAACGAATAAATGGGATGTTAGTCCAATTACAATTTCCAGTAAGCGACTAAAATTAAATTAAAAAGTTGTGTCTAAATAAACACTGGCAAAAAAAACACACTGGGAAACCAGCCATCCTTCTCATTAACAGTGGCATGACACCTCGGCCTCAGGGAGTGGAGGCTCAGGATTCCTGACATATTTGCTGCAGCTGAGAAGGGGGAGAGAGATGATCAAAAGCTAAAAAGGCATCCATTCCAATGCACTTTGGGCTTAAAACACACTCTCTTTGTGTCCTTGAATGCACCGTTTCCTCTGCAGTCCATGAGAGAAGTTAACTAATAAGTGGAGCTAGGCAAGCTTTATATTAGATACTATTAGGGGTGGGTGGTATACCGGTTTATCACTGTCACCGGTGTCACTTTCGGCCACGATATGGATACGTAAATAATATCTTAACAGTGATAAACTCACACAGATGTTTAGTACCAGCATTGCAACTGTGGCGTTGCCTTTGCCAACCCCTCAACAGATATTTCTTGCTGTATATTGTTGGGAAAAAAGGCATCAAACATCATTGATGACGAATGAGAATTTACGCTGCAGATTTTCAACCTCTTTCTTCAGGTGGGTTAAGATGTAAAAAGGTTATGTCATCTTTTGGTTTCTTGATTGCTGTAACTTCTTTTAAGTGTAATGTAATTCCTGTTTTGGATGAACAAACAAGTGTTTTTCCAAATATTCTTCATTGCTGAGATCCAGGTTGCTCGGCAATACAGTTGACTCCAAACTCGAAACAACGGCATGGCTGTTATTGGCTCTGAATGAATCGATTACGTTATGATGAAGGCTACTCCTCTCATAACACATTTAGGTCTATACCAAAAATAATTATCCACTTGATTTTGGATTATTGCAGAAAATAAACATTGTGGCAAACAATCGTCTATGATACTTACACCTTTTGTTCAGCAAGATAATATTGAATGTAATCGGCAGAAGTAAAAAGCGCTAGGCTATAAACCGACTAAACCATTGTCGCATGACTTCATGTCACCACCACTAAGCTTAAGGCTGACTAGAGTTTTAGTGATGATGTTTAGTCATTTAGCCACATGTTAGAAACCTGCCTTTTTTAAAAGACACAAAAAAGCTTCAAAATTAAAAACCCATTTCCAGGTTTTAAGACTCATTCCAGCACCACTCTATTGTCTCTCTAAAATGTAATATATTCAGTCAAACAGAAGTATCTTGGTTTATTCTCATCACAGAGAATCTAATGCTATTACCTACACACCGCTCTGTTACGCATGTCTTTTGTGTGTGTGTTCGTATTGTCTCCTCGGCATACCTCCGTCATGCCCACTCTTGTTTTGAACCGTCTCGTTCTTATCAGATCTCTCTTTCTCCTCCCACAGTGTCGTTTTACTGAACTCACAAAGTGGTTAAGGGGTTAAACTAACAGAGTGAGAATTTCAGACAGTTTTCCAAGACTTCTAAATCAATTTGATCATGTTCTAAGTGTTATCTCTACTCGATCTAACAGAGTGCACAGCAGATTTGGACGTCACTTCCCGTCTGAGTGCCGGAGAAGGAAGGGAACTTCCACGTTATTGTTTTCCCTTAATCGCACAATGCTTCCAGGTAAGGAATTTGTACAATATGGGTCTTATGTAAACCCAGTGACAGACAGGAGGATGTTACGGGGGGGAGGGAGAATGGGGAGGCATAGGAGGAAAGAGGGGAAATAACCGAGGCCACGCAGGCAAGCCGACTGCCAGGCAGACAGTCAAAAAATCTGTGTGCTCTCTGTGCTTCTCTCAGTCAGTCAGTCACACAATCAGTGAGGAGGAAACTCATAACTGCATTCCTTCCCTCTGCGATCTGAGAGGGGGCTGATATGGAGGGCAAAGTATCACCGGGGGAAATCCAGTGAGCCGTTTATTCTAGGTGAAAAGGCAATTCTCCCGTTCACCTGAGTGTGGGGATAATAGCTCAACATGTGTACGTTCTACCCAACGCCCTGACACGTTAAACATACACCAGGGAGCCACACAGGCTCTGAACAGTCGACATTATTCCTGTTTATTAATCCCGTACTGTTTCACAAATTTCATAAGCAGCAAACAAACAAAAAGGCCTACGGATGCGCACAAACAACGGCAGTGCCTTTCAAATGTCCAAAGATCCGTGAGTTCGAGAAGAGACGTAAATATTGCTGCCTATTACAGATGAAATAATGTTGTTTTGTGCTACAGTCTGCGATTCAAACGTAGTTCCGCCAAAATTCTAAACATGCGCTTGAATCCATGTAAAATAAAGCGACAAAGCTCATTAGGTAAATTACTTACATTACAATGAATTAAACATATTTGGGTTCTGGACAAAACAAGACATGTGATGATGTCATCCTGGGAATTTGTGATGGGCAGTTTTCACTTGTTGTTTTGAGACCAAACAATGACCTGAAAAAAGATGTGGCCGATACAGGCAGCGGTAGGAATGTGGGAACTTCCACATTAAAATTTCAAATGAAAAAAAGTGGAAGATAATAACATCTACCTCACATGTCTCCTCATTATGAATCCACTGAAGGGTCCGGCTAAAGAGTATGACATTACCGGAAACGGGTAATGAGATGTGACAAAAGATTGTGTAAGATTCTGATTGAGATCTAGATCTGAATCCAAACTTGCATAGTAAAAAATACGTCTTAACTATGGCTGCCGGATTTTGGAGAAAAAACTCATTTTCAATTATTTTGACTGATTAGAGGGAACTATACAAAAATAAGTTTTCTTAAGTATGTAGTATATGATGTGTGGACCAGGACATTTCTGAAGCATCAGAATATTTTATTTAAAATGGTGTGTTGACAACTTTTTGCCTTAAACAAATATTGCGCTTCCTGCGATTTGAAAATTGCACTGGGCTGTGGGCTAGCTGGTTAGCATGCTAATTTCAGTATACATCGCGGCAACACAATACAAACACTGTAAACCCTTCACATTCTGTTGATCATTTCACATTGCACCATTAAGCACCAGATTTACAAGTCTAAGTTAACTGACCTTCAATGGTTAATGTAAAACCCTGGTGGGAAATCAAGACAAACCACATGCTGGTAAATATTGGTTGTTGCCAGTGAGGTTAATATTCAATCAGACATTCTGGCACATGTCCAGGCTTTGTTTCAGTGGTGCTATGGAGTCCTGCACTGAAGTTGGGATCCTGGTTTAGGAAGTTGTCCATGTGGTCACAGTGTCCCTAGTTCATGTCTCGCAGGGGGGATATTTGTCTATTTATGGATCAGTTTATAACACAGGACTTTTTGAGACCGTGGTGGGAGGACCTCTGACCCTCTAGAGGGGTCCGCCGTAGACAAATAGTATCAACACCTCAGTTCATGCTCGGAGCTCACACGCCGTCAGCAAACACTCGCGCTACCGCGGCAGGTATGAGTACAAACAAAGCTTAACATGGCCGGAGCTGCAAACCGCTTTCATCCTGGGCCTTTATCTGCGCCACCGAACAGAAAATGCAGCCGGCAAAAAATTGTTTTGGTTCATATGAAACTGTGGTAGAACAAACAGATTATCGTGGGCTGCCACAGTCTCGTTAACTACACTGGTGGATTTTGGTCGATCAACTAGTAGCAGGAGGCATGCAGCCTGAGCTAAGTTCAGAGAAAGCTAGCCAAGAATGTGAGGGAAACACACACACAGCTTGGACATGTTCAAACACAGCAGAGATATCCTTAGATGAGCCACCCAAGGGAAGGCATACCAAAGAGGAGTACAATGCAATACATATGAACCTAGTGTTCTATAAATGGACACAAGCCTGTTTTACTGGATTCTCATTAGGTAGTGATTAGATATTCTAATGCATCCAAGAGACATCATTTTTATTCGTGGGTTCACATTCTTTGTCTGCTTTCCTACTGCCTTGTTTTTGCTATTCTCTTTGCTAATTATGCGCAGTGTTAGTTTCACATGTCTCCTACATCCTGACTGTGGTGTTTTCACTGTAGTATTTTGTGTTAAGTGTAAGCAACAGAGTTCATGCAGAGCAGCTTTGTGTCAAAGCAGTAACTATGTGAAAAGCACCACATTTGAGGACTAAGCAAGGCCGGGCTTATAACCTGTTCTACAACATAGCAAAGTGCTTGAACGAGTCCTGCTGCTCACAACCACACAAACCACAGTCAGCACATCTAGCGAGATGCAGTGGGCGGGTTTCGTAATACAGTACAGACGCTGGCAATTCACAGATCAGATTAATTCCTCTACATTCAGCCAGCATGACCATCACAACGACCACGAGACAGTAACAATGAGCATCATATACTCCTGGTGTCATTTTTTAACAAACTTGCACATTGCATCAAACACATCGACCTTCTTTGGTTTGTTCAGAGTTTAAGTTTGGCAGTGAAATGCTCTGATTGTATGATAACATCTTAAAGAGAAATCATCTGATCTTCTCATTCACTTTGGCCCAAACCTTGAATGAATTTTTTTTAGTTTTTCAAATGCACATCTCAAATTCAGGAGTGAGTACAATATACCCTTCGCTACCACAGAGCCCACACCGTCACTAACTGCACTCCCTGAATAAATATTATATACATTTTGGTAAAAGGAAAAGCTGATTTCAGAGAGTAGCAGACAAAATAATCTACAACTTGGGTTTGAGGGATATATATCAAAACGTATTCAGACCTGACGACAGGTTAAAAAGATGTAGATAGAAGCTAAAGTTACAGATCACAGAGTGAAAGTGCACAACCACATGACCCGATGAAGACAGAAGACTATGAAATTAAGGAACAACACTGTTCCTGCTAAGCCGGATAGGTCTTAGTTCACTGTTACTATTATTGAAAATCAACTTGTGCATTGCTGCATACTGTCAAAATGCTTTCACATGACTTACAGAAATACGGTTAGCCTCAAACTGACATCTGGACTAAATGCTTGCCGCACAAGCATTGTTTGGCTACAGAGTGTCAGAATCCCACAGTTTCCCCATTCCTCCTGATTATGCCTCAATTCATATTGCATGTAGCCTTGTGGTTTTTGGTCATCATTTTGCAAAATAACCTTTTTGCACATGGCCTGCATGTTTCAGAACTGACGAGTTGATTCTCAGTGAAGCTGTCACAGTCTTCACAACTTCATTGTTTGATCCAACACATGGAAAATTAACCATTTGGTTGTCACAATCTGT